>NC_089598.1:10203796-10492104 GCF_019320115.1 Miscanthus floridulus
GGCACTATCAAGAGCTACAGCAAGATCGAACATTAGGATCTTGATTGTGCCGGCTACTGAGAAGGACGTGAACAAGGGAAAAGGGAAAGGAAAGGGGAAGAAGAGACCGACAAATGATATATTCACAAAGAATATTGTATATAAAGAGGTTCTAACTCTATGAAAGAGGTAATGCATTACACGTCGATACATATTTTTTCAAGATATATCAATAGTACTTTAACTTTAAAAATTAACAAACAACTTATGTGCAGGATACTTCTAACTACAGCTTCAACTATCTACATGCTTCAACTGCAAGAAGTTAGATGCCGCATCTTGGACTTAAAAATCTTCTGGATTATCTTTGATTGGTGACCAGCTGCAGCTTGATGTTCATGCAAAGCACGTTCTCTTGGTCGAAACATTGAGAGATTAGATTCTTAATTGTACAATATATTGTAAAACATGTATTGTAAAACACAAACTTGTTATGATTAAGGTGAATGCTCGTATATTGCAACTTGTAAAACATCACGATTACAGTATCTATTTTAGATATCGTATAACACGCATTCATACATATGTTATCGTGATATTATGTGCACCCGTTGCAACGTACGGGCATTTAACTAGTATTATATAATTAATTATCATATACTAGTCAATAACACTAATACAGAAAAAAATTGTAATGGTCAGTACGGCTCCAGGCAAAACCTCATCTCTATCGAGCGCTTAACAGAAGTGACTTCTTAAGATGTTCGCCTCAAAATGACTATTAACATATTTAACATATTTGATATTCAAATTTTTTTAATTTTCAAACTACGTCGTATGGAGACATCCTAAATCAAAATTGTAGAGCACGAGAAGGTCGAAGACTTTATAGTTGAAATGTTTTGATTTAGAATCATTTATTGGGACATTCAATACAAGATTGCGAAATGTTCATAAAAATAGAGTTCTCTCTATATTCACAATTAAGTATGTAGTGTTGTGGTATAGAGGTGCTTTATGTGTTAAAGGTCATGATTTGAAATCTTTGCACGAAACATGTTTCTTGTGTTTTTTAGAAAACGCAGGCGGCGGGCGTCGTGGTTATTACCGGTTAGGCTGCATACAGGACAGGGGCCGTAGGGCCGTATATGCTTTGCATCCCTCTTATTAAAAATTAACTAGTATAATACCCGTGCTAACGCAACGGATTTATCTTGGAGACGCATATGAAAACAACCAATGTTTTTTTTCCATAGTTCAACTTTTACACAATATCTTTGAGTATGTATACAATCCGAGAAACTAAGAAGTCGTAGTAAAATTTTTCTCATATAACATAGAATATAAGTGTTTTAAAAAAGTATAATATATATAAATAAAATATAAAGGAGTACATTGAACATATCTTACATTGCTACAATCTTTAAATTTGTATTCCATGTCAGGCCAGCACTCGAGCACTTATGCTAGTTTCTTGTGGTTTAGTTTGCCACAACATCGCGGATCTCGTCCAAACTGGGTTATGAACGGTTGATTTTGCAAAATTTATAAGTATTTGATTAATTATAGTATATTGCCGGTGCTAATGCTACAGTAATATTTAAAACAACACAAATTAAACAACCAAAATGATGTATATGCTTTGATGATTTTTGAAAAACCATCTCCTAAAAATAGGCAGTTCTGAGATGGCATTGCTCATTGCAGGATAAGTACAATCCATAGAAAAAGCTACTGCAAAATCTCTCCACAGTAATAAATGTGGACTGATTTGTCAGCCTATTTGGTTATTCCTTTACCGCACTTACTCTTGGACTTCAAGGTTACCTTGTCCTGATTCCTTTTTTACTCTCCATGGTTTCTCCTTTCCTCAGGGCTAATGTTGATGGTTTCAGTCTCTCCTTTGCAGTTTTTACTATATTTTCACACTGTTCTGATGTCGCAAATTGTGGAAAGTACAAAGCACGAGGCTGCCAGCTCAAAATCTGCTCAAGAGTTCAGAATACATTATTAAAACAGCACAGGTGGATTTCAGGAACATAATGACAAATGGAAAAAAAACCCAGCAATTTCTAGTGAAGCTGAGGTCATGGTGTATTATGTAACAGAAGAAATACAATTAAAGATATTACTGAATTCTTACCCTGCAAACAAGTAGTGTCAGCCTGCCAGGATATAGGATGCACAGCCATAAGCTAAATGTCAGAAGTCAGATGCGTATCTCGTGCCACGGTGAGAAATCTAGGGTGTATAAATTGTTCGCACGATATCAAATCAACCCATTCTATACCTAAAAAAGTATGCTCAATGTAGCCGATACTCTGCAGAATTGTTCGATGCATAAACACAATAAAATCTAAATGTGCTGCATCCATTCATTGCAACAACTGTTCTTGAGTAATAGGAACCTACATTAGCTGCACGATGGCAGAAACAGAGATACAACTGTGATTGGTGAGGGTGCCACGAAAGTCCCACAACACCCACACCTCCTGCATTTTCCTCTTATGCCAGGAAGCCTGCTAAATTTGAAATGCTTATCAATCTTCCCAACACGCAAGACCATGAGGCCACGAAAATTGCATGCACGCAACTGACCCCCAAACTCCGCCACAATCACATGCTAGTTATCAGGGCATCACAGCAAAACCGCTGCCCACAAGGTGCAGTCAAAATTGGGGAAACATTACAATGACAAGTTAGTTTCACCCCAGAGTGGGTCGCTGCATGATATCATTCACATCAAATACCCACAAGATGAATTCTACCAACCGAGGAATATCACCACCAAAGTCAGTTCATTCATGAGCTAGCTTAGAATTAATTCACGAACATACGTGCCCGCACCCATGCTCATCACGCCGAATGTGGGGCAACCGCCCTCGCGGAGACGGAACCGGAACGAGACATCACCTGGTATGGGATTACGGACGGCGCAGCCTCGCCGGACTCGCCGTATGGCATCTCAGGCCACGCCGTCTCCAGCAGCCGCTCCCTCGGCACCGGCATGTCGGCCTCCTCCGGATCCTGCACCGCGCCACCCGCCGCACGTACCACAGCCAGCCCACCCAGATCAGGAGCGGCGCTACAGGGCAGCAACGAATCGGAACGTGCCGCGGGGCTCGCCGTTGCGTACCTGGGTGAAGAGCAGCGAGCCGAAGAAGCCGGCGAGGAAGAAGAGGGAGCAGGAGAGGAGCACCACGGGAAGCCGCAGTCGCGTTCGCATCAGACCCGCCGTGTGAAGTGGGGAGATCCAAAGAATATCGGCCGTCGTACGTGGTTGAGCAGGGAGAGAGAACGAGTGAGAGTTAATCTGGTGCATACGTTTTTAATGTATCTTTTTCTATATGCATTTTGTGAGGTGGACATAGTTTAGGTCTTGACTGTACATGTGTGATTTGTTTAGTGACTGTAGGATAATTTAAAGTGGTGTATTATAGGGGTAGAGATAGAGATAAGTAAATTTGTGAGGCAAACAGTAGCACATAAGACTAGTTGCTTGGTTGCTTAACAGGGAATAGGCTTGTTTTGTGCCCTGAGGTCAAGGATTCTAAAAAAAAAATTATAGATTTCAAAAAGTTATGCAACTTTGTAGTTAACAATTTTTTTATTAGAAATCATTTATCCAAGAAAAATTATGGCCGAATTTCCTCATATTTGAAATTCAAAATTTTCAAATGACCTTGGATGGACAAATGACCTAAACTAAAGTTATAGATCTCGAAAAGTTATAAATCTTTGTAGTTGACAACTTTTTCATTTAAATTCGTTTAGAGTCTCAAATACTAATTTTAAAATTAGATGGAGATAGAATGAGAATGACGAATATCTGATTTGGCCATAGGTGTCTTATAGGTGGAGCAGTTAGGGGATGAATGCGTGAAGCCTGAGGCCATGGGTCTGAGGTCATGGGTTTGAGTGCCGGTGGCCGCGAAGCGTGCATTTGGCTATGGGTCTCTCCTTGTATTTGAAAAAAGAAATCTTATTTTTCTCATCCCGCTTTGGTTGTAAATACAATAATTCATTTTTAGAAGGCAAGACCGGAGGAGTATTTTCAGATATGTATATACGCTAGCGAATAAATGTCGCAAGTCCAAACTTTGCATGCTCGTAACAGAAATAGATAAGCATGCATCCTATACTATACGTCTGGCTAGCTTTTACTACGTTCTAGACTAGACAGCATGCATGACTTGACCATTCTTCCAAGAGGTCCTTTGATTTGTACAATGCATGCTGTAACAGAATCAAAGTTGCCTCGACGATATGCATGTCCTGTTCGTGGAATTCTACGCCCCCCTTGAATTCGTACGTAGAAAAGATTAGCACGCCGGCCATTTAGGTACGTGTGCACTAGGAGCATTTTTTCCAAGCAAACCGTAGAAAATCCACATGCTTCTCCCACTATAAATACCCCCACATACTTGCAATATATCTTCACAAAACACACAACTAGGTCAGCTGCCTCTAGATAGCAGCTTCTACTATGGAGCCATCCAACAAGCTCGCTGTCTTGCTCGTGTCGTTGGCCATGGCTGCCGCCACTGCCGTGCACCCTTCCTACGCTCAGAACTCGCCTCAAGACTACCTCACTCCCCACAACAACGCCCGTGCCGCCGTCGGCGTTGGCCCGGTGACCTGGAGCACGAAGCTGCAGCAGTTCGCGGAGAGCTACGCCGCACAGAGGGCTGGCGACTGCCGTCTCCAGCACTCCGGCGGGCCCTATGGGGAGAACATCTTCTGGGGCTCTACCGGCGCCGACCACTACGCCAAAAAGCATTTGTAGGGGCGGTTATAGATCATTTGTGGGGGTGGTTTACCTAGCCGCCCCTACGCAAGGGTCTCTACAAATCATGCATTTGTAGGGACGGTTCCCAGGCCGCCCCTACAAATCGATTCGTAGGGGCGGCTCTTATTACCAGCCACCCCTAAAAATAAATTTGTAGGGGCGGCTGGAAACACCAGCCGCCTCTACAAATAGATTTGTAGGGGCGGCTGTAGTACCAGCCGCCCCTACCAATGGATATTTGTAGGGGCGGTTCAATCTAGAACCGCCCCTACAGTACGTTTTTCTGCTAAAAAATTACTTTTTCAATTCAAAATCGCTTTGCCGAACGTCCCACAACCAACGTTCTGAACCGCGTTCGCGTTGCCGAATGCCCCGTGACCAGCGTTCGCGTTACCAAACACCCCGCGACCGCGACTACAAACATAAGAGTATTCTATAAACTACAATTACAAGTCCAATTCACATGAATATATACAATCCATCATTAAATATACAAATTACATACACATTGTTATCAACGTCCTAGAGCTAGCCTTTCTGTCTCACAAAGGTGTTGGTACTGAGGATCTGTACCTAACTCAGACTCTCGGTCATGGTAGGCGCCTCTGACGTGTACAATCTGGTTCAATATGAAGTTGCAAAGGTCGTCGACGAGCTCTAAGAGTTGGTCATCCTTGTATGGGTCTCTTTTCATTCCTTTCTCTTCTCTCCACTATAAGAAAACAAGTTTCGGTTTAGTATTTTATACCATTTACGAAGTTTTTATACTATGGGTGAAGAGGTTCAAACTTACCCTTAAGGGGTGTCTCCTGTAGGCACCGGTGTTACCCATCATAGAACATATATAGTATCCACAATGAACACTCCTAGGCTTCTGCTTGGGGCACTGTGTGTTTTGCATATGAAAATGTTTAGTAATGCTTTTGACAGCCATGTAACGGAGTACTGAAGAAGTAAGTTACACTTACCGCACATAGTATTTTTATAGTCAGCTTTTCCTTCCTTGCTGGATCATGCCTTCCATGATGATTAGTGACATAGAACCTAAATGCCCTGTTTGAATTATTTTAGCAAATACAACTTATTAGTATCCAAAAGTGAACGTTACAAGTATGTATACAAACATATAAGCTAATGAGGATTGTCGATATGTATACGTCTTGAGAATCGATATGAAGTCTTTGTATGTCACCGTGTCCTTATCTAATGAATCAAAGACCCATGCCATGCTTCTCCTGACATCGACGGCTATACAAATCCAGTGGTTGCTGCATGGATTTAATCATAGAACTAGATAAGCCCTTTTGCATCGAATGAAATATATCGAACAAAGCTTTAAGTATAGAGTTGAGCTTACTCGAAGTTGTATGGTAGCCATATAGTAGAGTGGTGTTGGAGATTTTTGAAAGCCAAGGCAATGTATGCTGCAACCTTAAGTGACTCTTCCCTTAGCTTCGCACTACGGATGCGCTCTTTCTCTCAAAGAGTCTTTGCAGCTGCTAGCTCTTTGGCATCCAGTGTTCACCGTTTAGGGTAATTAAAATTTGTTTGGGCTATAGCTTGAGGGTCTACATACCCGGCTTTCACACTTGGCATTTGTTTAACAATGTGCACTTGCATTCTACAAATCACGGCGTGGGTTAGTTACAACATAATTCAAAGATTACATTCATATCATATCGGGAGGACAAGGACTTACAGGCACCACGTGTGAATTAGATTCATCTCTATTTCTCCCAGGTGAAAGCATGTGTGCATGTCATTGAAGTCAAAGACAATTTTCCTGGCTGGGCTTCCAAATGTGCCGGTGGGAAAGCATGCTTGTATGATATCTATGCTCGTTGGGAGAATACGCAAGTACCAATCATGGAACCTTCTCATTCCAAGTGGTAGGCGCTGGATGTCCCGGTTTGGTAGGAAGGGCTTGCCTCTTTCATATTTTTTCAGGCAATCCTTTGACCATTCGATGGCATCAATATTTGGATACTGCTTTGCAATTTGGTGGAGTTTGCTACTGACGGCCTCCTCAGAACCCCGTGATGGGACTTTTTTAACTTGATTTTCAGGCTTGAACTGATCATGGGAATACCACTTGGACACCGACGAGACGTCTTTGATCGGAACATAAACTGGCCTTATGTTGATTGGAATCTTCTTTCGGAGTTCCCATTCAGGCACGTCCTCATCTTCTTGTGCATCACCTTCTTCAGGAGACACTCGTTGTTCATGTATCGGTTGTGCTTGTTGAGAAGACTGTGGCATCTCATGATGCACTTGCCCGGTATGAGCTAGAGAAGGTTGTGGCATCTCAGGCACATGCTCGATAGGAGGCGGGGAAGAATGTGGCATCTCAGGAATGTGGGGGTCACGAGACGGTGAAAATATCTCCCCGTCCTCAACAACTCGCTCCAAATTTGGGAGAGGGAGAGGCGGCAAAGAAGCAGTCAATATAATGTCCCGTTTGTGCCAGAGGATGAACTGCCCCATAATGTCTCCAAGTAACACCAGCCCCTCGGGAGTTACGTAGTCTATCCTTCACTGTATGAACTCGGGCTTCACTGTATGCACCTCGACCCTAGTGTATTCTGACAGTATCTTATTATTGTGGTGTAAGCCACCAGGAGGATGTGCCACACCCGTTGCCACCTCCATCATAGTGTTCTGCCGGCCACTGAGAAACACCAAGGTGCAACTAGTAGGTTCCCGTATGAGATCGACTGGGATTGTGGCTGCAGTGGAACCTTGGCTACTAGGAACTTTCGGAGGGCTGCCAACTAATGCCAGTTTTCCCGACGGCGTCACTAATATACGTGGCTCCGTAGACATTCCTTGCCCCTCCAGCGCCTTCGCAACTAGAGCCTTCACTTGGAGCTCAAGACTAGTCTCCCGGTCTCAGCCATGTTTCTTATACATGTGCCTGTCCTCTTTGAATCCTTGCTTCTAGGTCATCCTTTTCCCTAGCCCCCTGGTGTGGCCCGTGTGCTCCTTGTTTCCCAAGCCAAGGCTAAGCTCGTCCCTCTCTCTGGAAGGATTGAATGAGCCCGTCTCTTTGTCTTCAGCATATTTCAGTATCCTTGATACCGCCTCTTGGGTCTCTGGCTTATCAAACTTAAGATTACTGCCGGATGGTTCTGTACTCCTCGCATATATCTAGTTCCTTGAGCGTACCTTCAAGTTCGTCACATCGATATTCCCAGCAGCTGCGGCCTCTTCATCCATCTTCCTAAATTGCTCTTCCTTGGCATAGTAGCCACCGGGGCCTAGATGATGGTGGTGTTTGTTTCTCTTCATTAGCTCGGTGTTACGGGCACTGAGCTCCAATGCCTCCGCTGAAGTCTTCTGAGCCACAAGCTCCTCCCATTGACTAGGAGTTATTTTGCCGAACTCGTTGAAGGGAGTTAACCCCTTTTGGATATACTTCGTGTTGAGCTCCGACCTCCAACGTCGAAATGACTCTCCCATCATCCTGATAGCATTTTTTTATCAATTCGTGCTTACCCTTCGGAAATCTAAAATTGACCTTCAGATGCCTATCCCATAGTGCATTCTTTATGTTCTCTGGTACCTCTTTTCAGTTAGGGATTGCTGGGTTCAATTTATCTCTTACTAGGGCCCCGATCGCATTACGGAATCATCCTCTTAATTCCTTTGGCTCAAGGATCTCCCCTACTGGCCCAACCTCCGTTATCACATAGCAAGCCTTATCTGGATATAGATTTCCTTTTCTATCCCCTCGTTTCCTCTTAGGCTTGATAGTCGTGGTTGTGTCTTGAGTTTGTTGAGCAGAGGATCATGATCCGTCTCTGTGGTTGTTGCCTCTGCTCTCCTTTTCTCTACTCCGTCTTGTCTAGTGAGATGTCGCGGATGTCGACATCGTCTTTTCTGAGTTTCAGGAGGGACCTGTATATATGATAGATCAAAGTGTTAGCAGAGGTAACACAACCAAAGCTTTAGCAAAATTTACATGCTAAGGCTTCTTCCCTACCTCCTCGTTCGGGTCAAAATCCTTGTCCAAATCTTCCTCCATTGGCCTCCTTCTTGCTTCAGGTGGGAAAGGATCCTCGGGACTTTCATATCCCTCTTCTGACGCATCATCCTCTTCTTCTTCGCCTTCAGCATCCTCTCCTTTGGGGCCTTTCTCCTCGTCACACTCCTCCTAAGTAAGCATCACTTCTAGATCCTTTTCTACCTCGTTATCGAACTGTTCCTGAGTAAGCTGGTCCTCTAGTGCTTGTTCCTCAAGGGTTGGCTGCTCATCATGCTTGGGGCATCGAGCTGCACTGTCTGTTGTCCGTGATATTATTTCGCGCTTTGTTCTAAAATATGCAAGAAAGTGTGCTTTAGGTACGTGAGAAGGTATAAGAAATCAAAAAGGTCTATAAATCAAAGTAGTCCTATAAAACAACAATATAAAAAATGAGAAGTAGCAGTGGTAGAGGCCTCAGAAACATGTCAATCATCATTTGATCTTGAACTTGGAGCATCAAGGCATCATAACAGAGAAGAGAGGAGAAGGTAATGTAGGGGCGGCTGCTAATGATGCCAAGTTCCTCATAAGTTCTTGATCATCAGCTCATATTCCATATAATGTATGGACTTGCTCATATTCCGTGCTTTCAGACCATCCTTTGACTTGTCTGTGTCCATCAAGGTAGCAATGAGACTCTCAAAGATATTCTTCTACACGTGCATAGCATCAATAGCATGGGGGGCCTCCAAGTCTAGCCAATAAGGCAGATACTGAAAGAAGATCGATTGTTTCTTGAAAGGTACGCCTTCGACAGGAGGTGTGCTTCTATCTCTGTTGGTCCCATCCAGATTCTTCTTTCCATAGACGACGCGTATGTTTTTCACTATTCTGTACACATGTTCTCCGTTATGACGTCTCTCCGGAGGGGGTTCAATCTCCGAGACGTTGTCATAAAATCTAAAGAACAATTTGCTGTGGTACTTGTGACTTGTCTTTAAGAAGCGTCGGTTTCTTAGGTAAACTATCTTCTTGGATGCATCCAGGTACACCCATGTAGTACCATCCAAGCAAACCAAGCATCTCGTCTTTCCTTTGATCTGTCCAGACAAAGCAAACAACACAGGGTAATCATTGGTAGTAACAAATATTATTGCTCTACATATAAAGTCCTCCTTTCGGAACGCATCGTACATCTGCTCCCCATGCCTCCATAGCCTCTCCATTTCTTGCATCAAGGGCTCGAGGAACACGTCTATATCAATGCCTGGTTGTTTAGGGCCAGAAATAAGAATAGTGAGGAGAATGTACTTTCTCTTCTGACACAACCATGTTGGAATGTTGTATATGGTCAAGATCACTGGCCATGTGCCGTGGTCGCTCATCCTCTCATTGAAGGGATTCATTCCATCGGTGCTCAGGCCAAACCATACATTCCTTGGGTCATCACTGAATTCTTTATGCTTCTCATCAAACCTTTGCCACTAACTACAATCAGCCGGGTGTGCAATCTTATCATCATCCACCTTGCGCTCATCATCCCACCATGTCATGAGTGTGGCTTCTTTAGGGTTTAGGAACATACGTCTCAAGCGGTCGGTCACTGGCAGGTACCACATTACCAGGGTAGGAATTCTTCTCTGCTTTGCATCGTTGCCTAATGGAGTGTCCTCTGGGGGCTGAGATTCTTGTACCACCTTTTTTGTACCCTTCTTATTCCTCTTTTTCCCCGTGGATGGTTTGTCCCCACCGTAAAGGTCATTGTTCTTGTACCGGCTGGCCCCACACCGGGGATATTTATCCAATGACTTGAATGTTTCGCCACGAAAAAGTATACAGTGGTTGGGGCATGCATGTATTTTTTCAACCCCCATTGTCAATGGACTTATGACCTTCTTCGCTTGGTACGTGTTGGCGGGAACTGAGTTTGGTTGTGGCAGCACCCATGACAGGAGATGCAATAGATCATTGAAACTACAGTCTGACCAACCGTACTTAGCCTTCAGGATGAGCAGCTCAAGCACAAAACGTAGTAATGTCCAATGTGTCGGACAACCCTTTTCAACACCATACACAGTCTCCTTCGATGCTTTTGTCACTCTTTCCAAATTTTCTAGACATTTCGGGCTATTTAGTAAAATCTCTGGTCCAAGGGTTCGAATCATATCATCTAAATCATCTTCAACTCCGACACGTGCTCCACCATCATTATTGGCACCACATTTGTCGTTACCATCCCAACCACCAGCATCACCACCTTGTTCATTGCCAAACTCAAAATCCATTCGTGCATCAAGCTCTGCTGAATATTGGGACAGAGATTCTATGGTTTCGTCGTCGTATTCCTCCCCATCCTCGTCGTTAACAATAACCGTTTCACCATGATGAATCCACACTGTGTAGTCCTCAACAAATCCTCGCATAATCAAATGTGATCTTATGATAGTCACATCTATCCATGCCATACGGTTCTTGTAATCTTTATAGGGGCAACTAATTGTATCCTTATTCTTTTTCAATATCGTTGCATGCTTCGTTGCGGCTTCAATAAATTTATCCACCTCTTCACAAAAACCTGCCTTGAACCTTAACGAACCATACATCCAAGAGTTCCTGTACTCCATCTTTTACAACAACAACAAAACAAATATTAAAGGACTACTTATTCAGATATATATAAAAATGAATCAAAGTAATAATTATTCGAGAATAATTGTATATACCTCAGATATATATGAATATAAATCTAATATAATTACATGAAGCATACAAACACACCATGGTAGAGAAAAATTAATTAATGGCCCATTTATCCATAAATAATTAAAATACATATTTATTGATTACAATAAACAATTTCAAAGACAACAATTAGCAATAATTATACTTTACCCAATATCTTTCATACAAACCATAATCCAATTTTATCAAACATAAATTTACAAAAACGAAATTAATAAAAAAACCAAACCCTAGATCTAGATCACATGCACATGAAACATACATAAAACTAACTAATGGTTCACTAAAATCAAGAAACATGGACCAAATAAGGGTATGATCTTGTTTTCCTCCCTAATTTACCCTAGTACATTTAAAAGTTGGGTCCAATTTGCTCATAAATAGCTCAAGCACCATAGAAGAGAGAGAAAAACAAAACTCTAATTATTCACTAACCAACCATTAAAACTTAAAAAAAAGTTTGGAATAGCATTTTCTTACCTTCTACAACCTCTCCACCAAAGGATTTGAGACCAAAACCTTCCCCCCTTTAATAGAGCAATTTTTAGGAGGTGCCCAAGGCATCCCCACCTTTTTTTCACGAGTTGGAGTGAGTGACCCGAGGAGGAAGAAGGAGCTGCATTTGTTTTATATGGGGGGCATTTGTAGGGACGGCTGGTGATTGAGCCGCCCCTACAAATCAGTGGGGCAGCTCAATCACCAGCCGCCCCTACAAATACCATTTTAGGGACGGCTGGTAATTGAGCTGCCCCTACAAATCAGACTCTATTTTTAGGGACGGCTCGTAACACCAGCCGCCCCTGCTGTTCCGTTTGTAGGGGCGGCTAGTGTCTGAGCACCCTAGCATGCCACTGTAAGGGCGGCTCCATCACCAACCGTCCCTACAAAAAATTCGAACCGTTGCTAAAAATCGTTTTACCTAATGGACTGAAAGGCGGCGGACGCGGTGCGGTCGTAGGTGGACGAGAAGCAGTGGTACAACTACGCCACCAACAGCTGCGCCGCCGGCAAGGTGTGCGGCCACTACACGCAGGTGGTGTGGCGCGCCACCACCAGCATCGGCTGCGCCCGCGTCGTCTGCCGCGACAACCGCGGCGTCTTCATCATTTGCAACTACGAGACCCGCGGCAACATCGTGGGACAGAAGCCCTACTGATCGATTGTGCCTGTGATCGACGGCTGATATATATATGGACACGTCCGTGTGCATGCATGCACCGCATGACTTTCCATATATGAATAAGATTTTATTAGTAAATAAACGGCCATCTCTGAGTGGAATATCTATAGTAGTCATCAATAAAGAGGGTCGTACACCTACCACTAGTACAGAGATGCTTTCTACCACTAGTATAGAGATGCTTTCTACATGCTTTGACATTTTTCACTAGCGTATCGCCGATATGAAAGGCCAGTAAAAATCAAGATCTTCACTGGCTAGTGTCTAAATCCAAGGTAGCGTCTAATGCCAAGGTGAAAGGCCAGTAAAATTCAGATCTTCATTGGCATGAGAACCGCTAGGTATTTGGCTTAAGAAAACCGTCTTCGTTAATCGATTTTCACGTTTTAAGTCACATATCACGCGATTTTTCGCATGAAAACGCCCGTTGCACAATCGTCGACGCTCGAACACACGACCTCAGGCTTCACAGCGTTCGTCCCCTAACCACTTCACCCATAAGACAATGTGTCCATTTAGGATATTTGTCCTCCCTATTTATGTTTATCTTGTTTTGAAATGAGCATTTGGGACCCTAAATAAATTCAAATAAAAAATTTATCAACTACAAAGTTTTATAACTTTTCAAGACCTACAACTTTTGTTTTAGTCATTTCTCCATGTAAGGTCGTTTGAAGAATTTGAATTTCAAATGTGAGGAAATTCAAACAAAATGTTTTTGGATAGATGGTTTCAAATAAAAAAGTTGTTAACTACAAAGTTGTACAACGTTTCGAGATCTACAACTTCCATTTTGGTCGTTTCTCTATCTAAGCTCATTAAAAAAATCGAATTTCAAATGTGAGAAATTCAAATGTAATTTCGTTAGATAGATTATTTGAAATAAAAAGTTGTGACAATTCCATCGATCATCACCATCCTCCAAAACATGGAAGACTTGAGTATAATAACCCCAACACTTGTCATGTAAAGTTAGTGGAATTTGAGATGCCACGGAAGATGGGTCAAGAGGAAGCCGCTTCATCAAGCAAAAGCATAGCTCTCACATGTGATGAGCACAAAAGATGACGCCACTTGTGTTTCTATGTAGTCTGAATGATCAAGCTAGGCACAAGAAGATGATGCCACTAGATAACGAGAGCTTGTACTAGCAAATAAACACCAAAATGAGTCCATCAAGATTCAAACAATTTCAAGCTAGGCACCATATGATAAAGCATGATTTTAGGAAAAGAAATGAAAGTAGTTTCATATTTTTCCAAGCTACAACAAAATTTCTACGGATTTCCTAAGAGTAAAGCAAATTTTATGATTTTTAGTAGAAAATTTTATGATTTTTACTTGCATTATTTTCCATATAAAATTTTTTGAATATTTTTTTGAAAATTCATTTTTATGAACTTTTTGTATATTTTTTAAAATATTTCTAGTCTATTTTACCTCCCTGAACTTTTAACTAGTTCAATTATACATCCCTATGATGAACCATCGTCAAGACCACACAAGGTGCAAAACCAAACGATTTTAAAAGTTATGAGGTGTCAAAAAATCGGTTTTGTAAATAAGGAAGGTAAATCGGATTGCCGCAAAAGTTAAGGGGGTCAAAAGAACTATTATTTTCATTATTTCAGGTCACCAGCAAACCACGTCCAGCCCAAGAAATTCTCTAGTCCCGGCCCATCAAGCCCAATAATGCGTAGACCCAGTAAACGTAGTATCGGCCCACGAATCCAACCACGCTTGCGCCTGCCTTGCCGTCTCTTGCCGCGGGCGCACGACTTTTCCCCCAACAACCCGATCGCCCACGCAAACCTCTCCCCAACTCGATCAAACCGCGGACGACAAAACCCCCACCAAAATTCCCCCAAATTTCATACCTCCTCAGCCCCAGGAATCTCGAATCCCGATGCTCCCAGCCTCCACCGACTCCCTGGTGATCGTCACCAGCAGCGCATGAGCTTCCTCCGCCTGCTAGCGGACTCCTTCTCTTCGCTGCTCTTCTCGTCGCGGGGTGGGGGAGCGCCCATGGACGCGGCTGGGGCTGCGCCGTCGCCGGCGGTGGTGGTGGGGGAGCGCGTGGCGGTGAAGCTCAGGGGCTACTTCGACCTCGCCAAGGAGGAGATCGACAAGGCCGTGCGCGCCGAGGAGTGGGGGCTCCCCGACGACGCCACCGCGCACTACCGCAACGCGATGCGCGTCATGCTCGAGGCCAAGGCCGCGCGCGTCCCCGACGCCGTCTCGTCCAGGTGCGCCCGGGTTCGGTTCCTCGTCCCCGTCGCAGCTAGAGCCACTACAATGGTTGGTGACTGACTAGTGGGAGCTTGCAGCGAGAGGGGGCAGGTCAGGGTGTACCAGGAGAAGATCGCCAAGTGGCAGGCGCAGGTCGAGGAGCGGCTCAGAGTGCTTGGGCAGAGAAGTGGTGAAGGTGTGCACTCCTTTTTCTTGTCAATTCAGTTCCACTATGATAAGCCACTGCGTCGCTAAATGTGATCAGCTATGTGCGCTTTGCGTCTAGGATAATCTGCCCTACAGCCATTGTTCACTCTGTTATCTGCTTGAAAGTATGTGCTATTATCTAGACTAGACATTCACTTAGCGAGCTGTTCAAAAGTTTGGTATTTTGTTATCTGATTATTAGGGCGTGTTTGACATGGCTTCTCGCGGCTCTTCTCCTCTTACATCTTGTACTGTAGCGGCACTGTTTATAGGAGCCGTTTTTCTCTCTCCGGTCAAAATGAACTGGGAGACAGGAGAAGCCATGACCATGAGTTGTAGCTCCTCTGGCTTTGGCTCCTCCGGTACTGTAGCGAGGAGCCGGAGCCCGAAGGAGCCCAGCCAAACACGCCCTAGTCAGCAGTGTTGTTGAGTAAGGGCTTCAAATATTATTTGTTTCTACATATGGATTTTTTCCTGATTTCCTTGTTCACTGTACTTCCTTGGGAGTTAATTGTGTTATCTTGTCTGTGATTTTCAGGGGCCACTGCTGCAGTAGTGCCTAAGAAGGTACAGTTTCTCGACATCTAGCTGCATGTGGGTTTGTATCTTGTATCGAACTTTTGTTTCACAGCTTAAATATTTGTTACCTTCTGAATTTTAATGTCTTCATCTAGGTTATTTGGCATAGGAATGTGATATAATGTACCTAGTTTTTTTAAGTGAAATTAAAACAGGACTATATTCTATGCAAACTTTTCCTCCTTGCCTGACTAGCCCTATTTCGGTGATATGTTGAAATAGTGCAACGGACTACTTGTTAAGCTATGTTCTTGTTGGGGGTGGTCAGGGAGCCACCCTCTATGGTATAATTTTTTCAGTTTTGATATCAAAATATCAAACACTAGAAAAGTTACAAGTATGATTATTGTAGGTTGCTGCAAGCAATCCTATTAGTAGGACTGCAAGAACAGCGCCAAATAGCATCCAAAGATCTCCTTTGCAAAATAGTCCTACCTTCAACAGAGGTGGCCAAGCATCTGGACATCAGAAGATAGGAAGTGGAGCTTCCAGACCTGTTCAAAAGGCTGGTGGAAGCTATGATGACAAGCTTGTTGAAATGATTAATACAACAATTGTGGATAGAAGCCCTGCTGTTAAATGGGATGACGTTGGTATGCTGCTGAGTCCTCTATAGTCCAGTAAAACATTTGTTACAGTATCCTTGATCAGACGTTTGATTTGTAGCTGGTCTTGACAAGGCAAAGCAAGCACTCATGGAAATGGTTATTTTGCCTACTAAACGAAGGGATTTGTTCACCGGACTTCGGAGACCTGCTAGGGGTAAGAGCATTCTGAAACTGTCTTGTTTTGCACACTTGTTCTATTAATAGGAAGATCTGATTAAAGTTCACATCATCTTTTAGGTTTGCTTCTCTTTGGTCCACCTGGGAATGGAAAAACAATGCTTGCCAAAGCTGTTGCATCAGAATCTGAAGCAACATTTTTTAATGTTTCGGCTTCTTCATTGACATCAAAGTGGGTATGTGCTTATCCTTAACTTTGTGACAATTTTTCGTTGTGAACAGTCTAAATTAATTCGTTTTTCATTGGAGAACAGGTAGGAGAAGCTGAAAAACTTGTCAGGACACTTTTCATGGTTGCAATTGATAGACAACCATCTGTTATTTTTATGGACGAGGTTCGTGTTGCATGCTCTTTGTACAGTAATCATTTGTAGTTAGCTTCTCGATTCATATTCTTTCTGAAATTTATGTAATAGAATTCTATATTTCTATTCAGGTTTGCTTTGCTTCCGTTTTCTCTAGAATCTTTTATTGATGGAACCTTTTGCGAGATTTAAAAGTACTCCCTACCAATTTGTTAGAAACCTAGAATGGTGATGTATCATTAAAAACAGAAAGGTTTGATCATTTGAAAAAAGTATAATTATTAGACATGGAAAAGATATAATTTCCATCCACTTGTTTTCCGTATGTTCTCCACAAAACAGTGGATTTCATTAAACATTGCATTCTGCCCTTAGATTTATGCGACATGTTTTTGTTAGCATTTAACTTCTTTTGGTTGTCCTGTAACTCCGTTGTTTTTTAGTTTGTGTCAGTGTTTCGAATCACTGACCGGTAAATTTGTGTTTGCACGTCTGGCCCGGATGGTGTGCTTGGAGGGCACAGGGGTTTATACTGGTTCGGGCGGAATGCCCCTACGTCCAAGTTGAGGCTGCTCGTGTTACCGGCACTTGTTTGTAGTAGGGGTTACAAATGGGCGAGAGAGAAGGTCCCAAGTCTCTGATGGAAGGATCGAATGGAGTTGAGTCTAGTTGAACTCGTTGAGCCGTGCCCTTCATCTCCTTTTATAGATGAAGGGGGAGGTGCAGGTTACACGAGAGAGAGAGAGAGAGAGAGAAGCGAGGAGGAAGAAGGCCTCCAGGGTCGCGGCGCCCTTCATCTCCTTTACGTGGGTCCCCCCGGTCCTGTAGATGATGACGGGGACGGCTCCACGTCGCGACCCTGTTCGCCACTGGCGCTACACGCGGGCATCGTCAGCCTGTCGTGGCGCCCCATTTCGTCCTGGCGGGCAGCATGGTCAACAGGTACCCCTGACGGAAGTCGTACGGGGATTAGGTAGCATAGCGCCGGCACGCCCGACACTGTTGGCGACGTGGGTCCTCAGGTATGCTCGTCGTGGCCGTGGGTCACGTCAAGACGCGCCTACTCCCTTTCTGGTGTCAAAAGTTTGACCCTGGGATCGTACTCTTAGACCCGTAGTGGTTGAGGGCGGTACGGACCCCCGTCGGGCGAGGTTGAACCCCCCTTCGAGGGGTCTAGCGAGGCAAAGTCCGCGCCCGAGGGGTCGGGCGAGACGGAGCCCGCACCCTCAGGGTCAGGCGAGACGGAGCCCGCGCCCTCAGGGTCGGACGAGATGGAGCCCGCGCCCTCGGGGTCGGACGAGACGGAGCCCGCGCCCTCGGGGTCAGGCATGACGGAGCCCGCGCCCTCGGGGTCGGGCGACACGGAGCCCGCACCCTCGGGGTCGGGCGCGACGGAGCCCGTACCTTCGGGGTCGGGCGAGACAGAGCCCGTACCTTCGGGGTCGGGCGAGACCAAAATACGCTCTTGACCATCCGGGCGTGTTAGCGTTCGCGGCCATCAGCTTCCTTCTTCCAGGTATCCCTAATACTATACCCGACAGTTTGACATTTTTGTTGTGGCCTGTTCCAGAAATCTATTTGATATACACAGATTATTTGTTTTTATTTTGTGATTTTGCAAGTAAAATCTTTCTGATATTTGCTCTGGTGAGCAAAAGGATGTCTATATCTTCTGTTAGTTCAATTGCCATATGATATTCTTACAGTATTGAACTGCATTTCTTAGGTGATTTTATAGATTATCATATTTTAGTTGCTTTCTTGTAATATTGGAGGCTGAGGCTTCTTTGTGGTGGCTGGTTTTTACTTTGCAGATTGATAGTGTCATGTCTACAAGGTTGGCTAATGAGAATGACTCTAGCAGGCGACTGAAATCTGAATTCCTTATCCAATTTGATGGGGTGTCCTCAAACCCAGATGATTTAGTAATTGTTATAGGTTAGCATCTTTATCTTCCTCTAGTTGTTTAATTACGCTTAGCTTTTACCGTATGTTTGGATCTAGCTAAATATATGATACATCTTACATGTGCAATTGTAATTCTAGCTAAATATATGATACATATTACATGTGCAATTGTAAGTTACAACTAGATAATCCTGAAACCCCATACTAAAATGTTTATTTGCAAGTTCTGCTGTTTTGGATTTGATATCCAGTATTTGGCAGTCACTTCAATTTCAATGTAAATGACCCTTAACTTCAACTCCTAGTATTTGGTTTCCATTACTTAAGTAACCTTGTCTAGGACATGTTAGGAATTTTGCTTTGTATTTTGGCTTCTTGTGGGGTCAATTCTGGGCTCCGTCATTTCTGAAGCAGTTTTCAGCCTTATAGGGCAGGAGCTGTCATCGCTACAACAACAACAAACAAAGCCTTTTAGTCCTAAGCAAGTTGGGGTAGGCTAGAGTTGAAACCCAACATGAGCTGTCATCACTAAATTAGTCTAATTAATATTCCACTTTACCTTCTCAGCTTTTAGTGACCACATTTCTCATGATTACTTTTTTAGTAAAGAAAAAGGAGCCTGGAAACTAATGATTGTTCTTTGCGTTACCAAAATATGACCTTTACTTTTGTCTTCTTTACATAGCGGCTGGTTTTATAGAAGACAACTCTAGATTAGCTGTGTGCACTATGTATATGGATCCTATTTGACATGACATTATCTGTATATAGGATTACATGTGTTTTTTTATTTTTTAATGCTGAATTATCTTTTCTTGTGTTATCTATATTTTGTTGATGCCAATTCTCTGTCCAGGGGCTACTAATAAATCTCAAGAGTTGGATGATGCTGTTCTTCGAAGACTGGTAAGATCTATTCTAACATAGATATGGTGTGGTACTGTTTTTTGTTGAGTTCAGAGTTTGTGCAGCATGGAAGCTTTACACCTGATTCCTGAGATACTTGCCTCAATCTCTATTGCATTAGTGGATTAGCCTGTGAGAGAAATTTTCTGAAACTGAGAATGAAAAAATGACAGTTTGAACTAGTTACAGTAGCAACTTGTGTTTGTCAATATCTTTTAGTAAAGTAGATGGCTACTATAAAGCATGGTTGATGACGCAACATGTAATTCATTGATACTGTAGTATCATTATTCTGTTCTGTTACTGTATTAGTCAGTGAGTGAGTTAGGAGCTGGGCCTTAGGATCATTGTTGAAGGATCATTGTTGAAGTGTTGTGCACTTATTTTCTCATTAATACCATACTATGCTGTCTTGTTTTTCTAGATATTGAATGCCACTTTTTTTTATCTGATAAATAGGTAAAAAGAATATATGTGCCACTACCTGATCCAAATGTACGGAAGCTACTTCTGAAAAATCAGCTCAAAGGACAAGCATTCAAATTGTCGAGTAAGTGCTCCAAGGTTTCTCTTGATAACTACTTGATCGTGGTGGTTGTATACATAGCATTTTTTTTTTACGTTTGGCACAGTAGCTAACCTGGAACTGGTTCCTGACAGACTATGATTTCGAAAGACTTGCTGTGGAGACTGAAGGTATTGTATATTCTAGTTAGTATATGGTTGTTTTGAAAACATGGGCTATGTTGTTCCTGACAGTCCTGTTTGTAGGATATTCTGGAAGTGATCTGAGAGCCTTGTGCGAAGAAGCTGCAATGATGCCAATAAGAGAGCTTGGTCCACAGAATATTCTTACTATTAAAGCAAATCAGGTACGTTTTTAAAACAGTCTGAACTTAGATTCATTTGTTCTGAAATTTTTCACTGTTAAAATACCAGCTCAAACAGTCTTGTAAGGTATCTTTACAGATAACATAGCCTAAGCAGTTATTGCCTAGTAAAACTTGGGAATGTCTGGTATACAGAGCAGTTAACCCCGTTTCTAACCTTATATCTTCAGTTGCGACCTTTGAGGTATGAGGATTTCAAGAACGCGATGACGGTGATCAGGCCAAGCTTGCAGAAGAGCAAATGGGACGAGCTGGAGAAATGGAACGAGGAATTCGGTTCCAGCTGACGGCGACGCACGCTGCCTGATGATGGTGATGATCAAGCGGCCCTATTTCCATCTGTACATGATTTATGTCTCCCGCATTGTGGCTCACAACACAAGTGGTCACACACACGCCCATTGATGCGTCCTCGTTGGGCTGGGCAGCACAACATCAACAGAAGCAGAAGGTATATTGCTTGGGAACAGCCCCTATATAGTATAGCCATTGAAATGCTGCTGCCCAAGTTATTGGGAAAAAAAACCTCGTGTGTGTTGTTAGTCGATGAGCGAGCTGCTTGGGCCGCCGAGGGCGAAATCGAAGTGCCGTCGTTGTGTAAAAAGACAAACACAAAAACTAAAGGATTAATTAATGGCTTATATATATTTTAACATTTAACAAACAGTTGAAGTTTAGGGTGGTGCCGCTGCAACGTGCCGGATCCGATCCGATCCACGGGCAACAGCAGCAGCGGCACGGGCGCATGCCGCATATCATGTGCCGGTGCTCGCAGTGTACCGTGTACAGTGTAACGGTGAACCGTGAACGGTACGATATACGGTATTCGCAGTGTGGCATGTGGGTAGCCGAAGGCCTGTTTAGTTTCAACAAGTTTTTCTAAAAAGTGCTACAGTGGACATCGTATTGAATCTTACGATACGTGCATGGCGTATTAAATGTAGACGAAAAAAAAAAACTAATTGCATAGTTTGATTGAAAATCGCGAGACAAATGTTTTGAGCCTAATTAGTCCATGATTGAATACTAATTACCAAATAAAAACGAAAGTGCTACCGTAGCCAAATTTCTAAATTTCACCCAACTAAACACAGCGAGTCTTCTTTTCTTCCTGTGGTCTGCTGCTGCTGCTATACACATGCGACTCAAGTTCAGCCTCCACAACCATGGTGGGACGGGCGTCAAAAAAAAACATGGGACGAGCGTACTACATCATACTGTAGCAACATATGCCTCGGCTCTAGAGGCACACGGCTTGTTCGCTTGTTTGTATACGATCGTAGATTATAAGTTGGAATAGTATTTTTTCTAGAATAGTATTTTTCTCTTACACCAAACCAGCCAACAGTAAATAATTCATGATCGTTTATGATGAAACGAACAGGCTCACAGATGGGTGCTCGCGTCCCGTCAGGGCCACCAGCAACGACGATCCGGCCATGGCCGCTGCACCTGCACTCCTCTTTTCTTCTTCTCCTTTCACCTCAGCCTCACTACTCGCTCTGTGAATTCCTTGCACGCATCGAGAGGTGAGATTGAAAGAAACGAGCCTTCAGAGATAGATCTCAGCGTGATCGGCTAGGGCTAGCTGGCTGGGCTGGCTGGCCAACCCCTTCACATGAATACTATTCATATATGAACCAGCCAACTGAAGAGACATCTCTCTCACGAGTCTCGCGGGGCCATGCAATGCAACCGAGTGAGTGCCCTCCTCTAGTCACCTAGGCACCTAGCTCAGCTAGTATGTGTGCCTATGACACTGTGTGTGGGGTCAGGGGGTGGGGTGTCACGCCCTACCCTGCCACCACTCACACCACAAAGTGGCAAGAGTGCTACAGAGGATAATGTAACTTGTTTCTCATATCATATGCATCAACAATTCACGTCCATTTTTTCATATAAGAGATTTACTATAGCGTCGTTTATATGATGTGTGTCTCACTCCATAACAAAGCACCAAACCATCTTCGCTCTCACCTAGGGTTAACGTCATAATAACCTGTCATTTCTCCACCAAGACATGTGGAGCAGCCATACGAAGGGGCGGATCCAACGGTGGGGCAGGGGGCTCAAGCCCCCCTATCCATACCGAAACAGTGGAACCTCCTGTAGAGCCCCTATGAATTTTTAGGCAAAGTTCTATAGTGTAGGGGGGCTGAGACTTAAGATCGAGCAGCAGTGTTGTTCAGTCCCCCCTCAAATATTTCCTAGGATCCAGCCTCAAGCACCGCAAAGACAACGATACAACTGATGTGCATATGGTAAACTCTCTTAGATCTATTTTGTTTCTGTCTGTTTCGTATAACAGGTCATCTTCGAGTAGGCTCTTCATTATCCAGGTGTATGTTACATACAATAAGTTTGTTCGAGCTTGTTCACATGTTACTTGTCATGAAAATGCGATGGAATACTTACAACTGCATACTAGGGTGCCCTATTGTAGATTTCTACATATCTTAAAGTTGATGCAAGTATGCCGGTTAGTTCCTCCACGACCAAAACACAGAAAAGCAATACAAGGAAGAGGTTGTCTTCACTAACAAAATTTCCACCCCCTTTCCCCTTCCATATCAACTTATTTATACATAACACAATGTTCTGCCTTTTAGGATTTAGGGGTGTTTAGGATTCTTCACCTAATAGACATCAGCTAAACTTCAGCTTGGTTGAAGTAGCTAATTAAATTCAGCTAAAATCTAGCTAGGGTTGAAGTAGCTAAACTCAAGCTAAACTTTAGCTGGTTTTTTAGCTGGACCATTTGGATCCCTGACAGCTAAATTTAGCCATCTAAAGTTTAGTCGGATGGATCCAAACAGGCTCTTAGTAATTGAATCTATCTATAAATAAGATGTTTAGTATTTGCCAGGTACTGAGAATATGGTTCACGAAATGTGGAGTCCTATAAAACTAATTATGCTACTTTTAAACATTGCGTCATATGAATTTAAAATTTGGTTATAAAATTGAAAGGAAATTTATAAACGTTTCAAATGAATCTTTTATTTTAATATTACTAGTTACTAGTTACTAATTTATATACAGGCACGTCATATATAAATCGAGATATGTCGTCGAAATCACATTCCAAGCGAAGCCTCCCGTCCATAGGAGCGGATCGTGTTTGAGAACGGGTCGACCCGCCCCTTGCAGGGCCCCCCTAGTCCCACATCGCACGCCCAGACAGGCCTCCCAACATCCACTGCCTTCCGTCCGTCTCAATCCCCTCGTCGCATTCCGCAGCGCCTGCTCCTCCTCGCCCCCTTCTCTCAGCGGCGACGCCTCGGGGCGCTCCTACCTGCCCCATCTCCGGTCTCCCCCGCCGTCGGCGAAGCAGCCGGCCGTCGCAAAAGCCCGATCCGGAGCCCCCCGCGAGGTCAGGTGAGATCCCGCTTCTCTTCTCCCTCCTTCCACCACTAGATCTGCGCACCTCACCACACCGCTCGACCACCTCCGATCGCCGCGCCCGTCCTTCGATAGCCGCCGCCGTTCTGGAGCTCAAGCCTCCTTCGTTCGCTGCGTTTACGTGTTGTTCCCCTGCCAGATCTGGGTTGTTTTTGGTCGATTGCGCTGGTTTTGGAATGATTGCGACGCCCTAGTTTGAGTGTCTCTTCTCGCGGATTAGAGGTTGTGTGGTGTTGGTGGCTAGGTACGTCGCTAACTAGTTATTTGGATCAATCATTGCTCGTGGTGTGTTGTAGAGTAGATCGCGTCGCGTGTGCGTCTGTTGTCCATCTCGTTGTGTGCATCGGCCATTCGTCTCGTCGTATCGAGATTCGCTCATTTATTCAGGATCTGCAAACATGCAATTTAGGATTTGAATATGTCGTTACATAAATCAGATTTCAGAAACATCCATGTAAAACTTTTTGGTTCCCAGAATTTTCTCCATGCTGCATGAGTGAGAAGAAAAAGCAACCAAACAAGTCAAAAGCTATGCATAAATACTCCTGGGGACCAAATGACCAGATCTATTCATGCCCAATTTTACTTTCTCAGAGCATTTGCCTGCACTTGATTGAATTCCTCAGAATGTTCGGATGCCAAATGATGATGTTTCTTTCCTGAAATCATATTTATAGGCAATATAAATAGGCATCTTTGTGTGGCCTTTTTTTTCCCGGATCAACCAATTATTATTGTTTGAACTGAAGCCCGTGCCATTTTTAATTGGGTAGTTGAGACTCACCTCTATAGATGATGTTATGAAATGTTTGACCCTTCGAAGTAATTTGTGAAATTGTGATGTTCTACTTGTCAACATGATTCTTGAATTGGTTAGGTTTTATTTAGATCATATGTATCAGTGTATCACGGTAGTATTCTTGTGTTGTTCAAGCAAGTCAATCCCAGGGAGCTTTTAGTTGTAAATTTGCAATAGTTTGGTTCTTCTTCTTTGGTTATGCCATCAGAGATCTGATTTTTGTATATTTTATCCAAATGTTCCTTTCTAATTTGCTTCTATTTGTTTATGCAACCAAAGTTGTCTTAAGTTTTTTTTTTCTTAGGAATTTATATAATTATACGAAGCTCCTAATGTTGTTTCCAAATTTAACAATCCAGAAATCCTTGATATACCCGATGGCTATGATTGATGAGCCTCTGTATCCAATTAGCTGTACTGATTGACGAGCTTAAGAATGAGGACATTCAGTTGCGTCTAAACTCCATTAGAAGACTTTCGACAATTGCACGGGCTCTTGGAGAAGAAAGAACCAGGAAGGAACTGATTCCCTTTCTTAGTGAAAACAATGACGATGAAGACGAGGTTCTTCTTGCAATGGCTGAGGAATTGGGTGTGTTCATTCCTTATGTTGGGGGTGTAGAACATGCTCATGTTTTGCTTCCACCTTTGGAGACATTGTGTACAGTGGAGGAAACTTGTGTCCGTGATAAGGCAGTTGAATCTCTGTGCCGTATTGGTGCACAAATGAAGGAATCTGACATTGTCGACTGGTTTATTCCAGTAGTAAAGGTAAGAGGTTCATTTATAGAAAGTATTTGGTGTAATGTTATTGTAAATAAATATGCTGCCATTGTTACTGCATTTAGTATTTGTGGATGTGCTTTTGTTGGACCAAACAATCAACATTATATTTCATGTCACATGCACTATTCATCTAATTTTCCTTTACCTTATACATGGCTAGGTTCACTGCTTAGGATGTGGCATTTATTTTTCCCACTTCCCATGCTTTAGTAATTTAATGTGTTGTACTGATAGGCTTCATCAATTTGTTAGATGTCATAGGCAGTCAGCTAGGCCACATAGGTCAGATTGGCAGTATGAGAGGCCCATTGGGTTTAGGATTACAAATAAGATTGCCACCTCGCTTAGGCATCAAGTAAGCCTCTCTATATAAGGATACGATAAATCAAAGGCAAGCAAGAATTATCATTAGAGATCCTCATCTACTCTTGGGCCTTGAGATTGGGCGTCACCATCCTTGGCGTGCCAAATATCAAGTGTTTGGTTTGGCGTCCATTCACTCTTGTACCATCAAACCCCCATGTTCTGCACGTCTCCCTAATCCAGGATGTGACATTAGACCTACTAACTGTTGAGTCAAGCAGCATTTTTCGACATGCAGTCAGTGCTTTGCTTGCTGTACCATGTGCCCTATCAACTGATACTCTAATATTTCTCTGTTGTAGTTTGATACTCTAATATTTCTCTGTTGTAGTTTTGCAATTGCTTGAACTTCAAATGCCAAATTATACATGCTTAACATTGATTGATTAGGATGCATCATTTTCTGAGTATAGGATCTCCTGCTATGGCACCACACGATGCCATACTACATGCCATTGTGCCACTTTCTATTTGATCTCTTATTTGTGCAGATTTTCATACTAATACGGTTTTACCGATTCATTTTGTTTAACATTCAGTGTTTATTGTTAGAAGTAATTCGTGCATGTTATTTCATGTTATGTTCTACTAGTACCTATATGTCCATCCATCAATTTGAATTATCCATGTTTTACTCTGTTCAGAGGCTAGCTGCTGGTGAGTGGTTTACAGCTCGTGTATCGTCCTGTGGTCTTTTCCACATAGCCTATCCAAGTGCGTCGGACCAATTGAAAACAGAATTGAGGACTATCTATGGTCAGTTATGTCAGGATGACATGCCTATGGTCAGAAGAGCAGCTGCATCAAATCTTGGAAAGTTTGCAGCCACAGTTGAACAGAATCATTTGAAGACAGAAATAATGTCGATATTTGATGATTTAACCCAAGATGGTACACTTCATTTGTTTCTTGGTTCTTGCAGTGATTATGTCCTGTTTCTTGTCTTTCTTGTTTGAGATAACTGTTTGTGTATCATTTTTCTCTAAATAGTTTTCCATATGCTTCTCTGATCATCCTTGGGGCCTGAAAATTGAAAGAGAATTTTAAACATTTTTCTCTTTTGTGGCAAAAAAAAGGAGTTATAAACTTGGAAGTTTTTTTGTAATGCTTGAATCTTAAAGCCAAAATTTTCTCTGAAAGGCGCACTACAGCAGACCTAAAATCTACCTGTGTTTAAGAATTTATTCATGCTTGAATCATTGAGTTAGTGTTTGCATAGTCATACGCATTTGGGACACCATCAGGACTGTCTAAAACGTCGTGGTCTTTATTTTCAGATCAAGATTCAGTGCGTTTGTTGGCTGTTGAAGGTTGTGCTGCTCTTGGTAAATTATTGGAACCACAAGATTGTGTAGCACACATTCTTCCAGTCATTGTCAATTTCTCCCAGGTACATTGCTCCCATGTTGGACCCATACATTTTGCAGCAAGTAATTTGCTTTCTTTGTCTGGATAAATTATTGGAAGACATGTTTGTAGTTGCTACAGCTTGATAATTTCTTGGAGTCACCTCTTAGTTTTTCAACTTATTGCAGTTCAGTGAGTGCATCACCACTGATAAATGCTACTTGCTTATACTCGCTTTGTTTAGGATAAATCATGGCGTGTTCGTTATATGGTCGCCAATCAATTATATGAGCTATGTGAGGCTGTTGGCCCTGAGCCTACAAGGTATTATTTGTCCTAGCTGAATTCAACCAATTATTACAGGGTTGTAAAACATGTATCTGAATTCTTGAGTATCATGTAAACCCATAACCTTTTCAACTGGATTAATTGTATTTCTCTGTTTTTGGGATTAGAGCTGATTTGGTGCCTGCATATGTTCGTCTCCTTCGTGATAATGAGGCTGAAGTGCGGATAGCAGCTGCTGGAAAAGTAACTAAGTTCTGTCGCATATTAAATCCACAGATTTCAATCCAACATATTCTTCCGTGCGTTAAGGTGGGGGGCAAAGCAATTATTGAACACCATTTCGTTGCTATTTTTCTTCTGAGTGACATAACTAATGCCGATTGCATTTACAGGAATTGTCATCAGATTCATCCCAGCATGTCCGTTCAGCTTTAGCCTCAGTCATTATGGGAATGGCTCCTGTACTGGGAAAGGTGATATCAGTGATGCAGACATATGTTTCCAGAATATAGTGTTGACAACTGTTGGCATTCCATGTAAGCTGATCTTAATACCTGTTTTTTTGGCAGGATGCTACCATTGAACAGCTTCTTCCAATTTTTCTCTCTTTGCTGAAGGATGAATTTCCTGATGTTCGACTTAACATAATCAGCAAACTTGATCAAGTTAATCAGGTCAGTAACATTTTTGCTACTGGATTTATTTGCCTTTTCTTTTCTGTTTTGGATTTTTAAAGTCTTCTTTTACCAGCTATTAGTATGTTGGATTTTTTTTAAGTTGCTGTCCTTGAAGGCCTTGCCTTTCTCTTCGAAATTATCTGATGATTGGTGATTTTTCTTTTGATCTTTCAGGTTATTGGAATTGACTTGCTATCTCAATCACTGCTACCAGCCATCGTAGAACTTGCAGAGGATAGGCACTGGAGAGTCCGGCTTGCAATAATTGAGTACATCCCATTGTTGGCGAGTCAGCTAGGTGTTGGGTTTTTTGATGACAAGCTGGGGGCACTCTGCATGCAATGGTTGGAAGATAAGGTTTGTATCATTAGGGTTATGTCAAAACAGTAACTCTATAGGGCTGTCTCCAGCATCTTTCCCTCTTATCTTATATCCTTGAGTGCATATAGGACTTTGTGATGTATTGACTAATCGTTAGATTGACTAACCGAAAATTTGGATTTCAGGTCTTTTCAATCAGAGATGCTGCCGCTAACAACTTGAAGCGCCTTGCAGAAGAGTTCGGTCCAGAGTGGGCAATGCAGCATATAATTCCTCAGGTTATTTATCTACTATCTCAATACCTTCTATTTCCTACAACTGTGCATAATATAATCCTTGATGCTAATTTATTTATCAGCAGTAGCTACAACCTTTGTAAATGTTAATTATCTCCAAAAGACGAGTAAAATTGATTATTATATCCAAAAGAATTGTCCACCCCAAAAATTAAACATGCTGCTGCACATTATTATCCTGGTATCCAGCGACGGGTAGCTAAAATTTAGGAAATGCGCTAAAAAAGTTCTCGTTTTTATGGCATGGAGTTTCTCCTAGTCTTAGAGCACCTGCAGTGTGCAAAAAACTGATGCTTCAATTAGGAGAGAACATCCAGGAATCATTTTCAACACTGCAAAGCCGATGCCTTGTTAAATTTTTCAGTCATCGACACTTGAAGAAAGCATCGAGGCTTGAAGATTAAAAAAAAATGATACTCACTTGCACAACAATTGTTCTGGGTCCCATGTTGTTCAAAGACATGTCCAGGCATCCAATACACATTGTGAGCAAAGATTTTAAGCATCGGGGACCCATGTCAGTCAGCATTGGAGAGACACTGCGGTTGCTCTTACAATCACTTGTTTGTTTTCCCAGGTGCTGGAGAAGATCAACAATCCACACTATTTGTACCGCATGACGATTCTGCAGGCTATCTCCTTGCTAGCTCCTGTCATGGGTGCAGAAATCACTTGTCAAAAGCTGCTTCCAGTCGTCATTAATTCTTCAAAGGACAGGTGAGTGACTACTGACTAGAATGTTAAGAAAAATCTTAACCTGTCAGGGTCTCAATAACACGGTCTAAAATTTTCAGGGTTCCTAACATCAAGTTCAATGTTGCAAAAGTACTACAGTCACTTATACCGATCCTTGATCAATCTGTGAGTTCCTCTGGTTATTTTGCATGTTACCATTTTTAAAGTGCTACTTTTGTATTCCGTGTTATTGGGGAATATCATCAATGCTTACTCTGCAGGTTGTGGAGAAGACCGTGAAACCATGCCTGGTTGAGCTCAGTGAGGACCCTGATGTCGATGTAAGATACTATGCAAATCAGGCACTGCAGGCGTGCGATCAAATGATGGTGTCAAGCTAACTAGTCTTGTGTTAAGTATTTAGAGTTTGATGTTTAATAGTCCAATTTTGGATTACCTGTAATTTGGCCTTTAGATTGAAGAGTTCCGTCTAGCCTCAGTAACAGATCAACATTGCCTTGCTGATAAATGGACGGTCCTGATCCCTTGTTCGTTGTGTTATTAATGTTGTATAATTGAGCAAGACACATCACGTTACTATGTGTGTTTACAAGGCAGTTTGAACTTTACTGTCTTTGTCTTGTCCAGTTTGATGCTTGAGCCTTGCACTTTCGAGATTCTCTCCCAAGTAGTTGAACAAACTACATAATTCATTCGTTGCTAGTTGGTTTTCCAACGCATGATCGTCTTCGACCACTTTGGTCACTACTATTTGAATCTTGAATACACAGCTTCATTATGCAAGGATCTGTACGGTACTGTTCACCTGCTCACCACTCTCTACTGCACCTCTGCATTATCCACGACTGCAACAGCCCACCGGGCTGCCTGCCGGCCATTTATTTCAGTTTCAGTCTCAGTTTCTTGCACAGAACAAGGTGTAGAAGAAATTGAAATGAAATGAGAAACCATGCGTCATGCATGCATCACTGTTCATCGTTGAGGATCTCCCCGGCCGTGGTTTTGTGTGCAGGCCAGGCACAGCCACAGGAAGGAGGAGACAAAAGCTGCATCCTGCATGTATGTTGTTGGTTGTTGCCGATCCAATACAACTGATGGGATTGGGATGGGACCTGTGATCTTACACAAAATAAGGGCTTCTGTGCGTCTGCACATCACAGTTGCAGGACAGCAGTATTGCTTTCCTTGGTTGTGCGCAGCGCACTGTAGCTGTTGTTGCGGTTCAGGATACTGGAGTACTCGTACTCCACTCTTTTAACCAGCATTGTTCATGACATTACATTATCCTCGTTACTGCAAAATCTTAGAGACTGCATTTTAACCTGCTGCTTAAAATAAAATAAAGCAAAACTGAACATGTACATTGTAGTATCATTATTACCCTGTTCTGTTACTGTATTAGTCAGTTAATGAGTCAGTCAGGAGTAGGTAAATGGGCCTTGGGATCATTGGTGGAGTGCTGAGCACTTATTTTCTCGTCATTACACATATGCTGCCTTGTTATGTTTCTCTATATATCTTGAACGCCACTGTCTTTGCTATCCGATAAACAAACAGGTGAAAAGAATATAATGTGCCAGTTACCAGATCCAAATGTGCGGAGGCTACTTCTGAAAAGTCAGGCTCAGCTCAAAGGACAAGCATTCGAATTGTCGAGTACGGAGTAAGTTGCTCCAGGGTTTCTCCTGATAACTACTACACTTGATCTGATCGCGGTGGTTGTATATGTAGCATAGAAGAATATTCTTACTATTAAAGCAAATCAGGTAGGTACGTTTTTAAGCAGCCTGAACTTTAGATTCATTTGTTCTGAATTTTGTCGCTGTTAAAATAGCAGCACAAACATACTTTTAGTAGTTGCTGTAATTCCCAGTGAAACTTGAGAATGTCGTCGTCATATATACAAAGCAGTTAACCCCGTTTCTAACCTTATATCTTCAGCTGCGACCTCTGAGGTAGGAGCGAGGACTCGAAGAACGCGATGGCGGCGATGAGGCCAAGCCTGCAGATCGATCCAAGAGCGAATGGGACGAGCTGGAGAAATGGAACGAGGAATTCGATCCGAGCTGACGGCGTATGGTGACTGCCTGCCTGTTGAATGCTGACGATGATAATTGAGCGGCCCGCCAGCGGACACCGGTCCAAGTCCAAGGCTTTCCTCGCGTTGGCCATGGCCAGGCAGGCCTCCTGATCCTGGCTCTGGCTGTGATGCAACTATGCGAGTGAGATCGATCTGATCTGGCAGGGCAGCCCAACAGGCAATGCACGGCAACAGGTGACATGACAGACAACTGCCGGCAGTGTCTCGGAGGACGGAGCAGGTCGCCGGAGTTTTTAGTCAGGAGAGCAACGACGGGCATCCATGTCCTCCTCCTCCTCCTGGCATGCATCGCACGGTGATGATACAAGTGCTAAGCGACAAGTCAACGTCGAAGCTAGAGCAATGCTAGCTCTGACAGCATATCATCACCAGCGTGAATGCAGTCATGGCTTAGGATTCTCGTTTAGGTGAAACGGACTAATAAGCCACATGTCTGCATCGATCAGTATTTGAGAGGGGTGTGGGGTGTGATTGATGAGCTGGTCTGCAATGCATCGGTACGTAGCGTACGGCATTCGCAGTGTAGCATGTGGTGTGGTGGCTGGCCCCCGCCATTTTGGGTCCCCGAATGTTCTTTTGTTCCTGCGACGATCTGATGTGCAGCCTGTTCGGCGGGAGCAGATTATTACTACTGGCTAATTTGGTATAAGAAAAAAATACGGTTCTGGCTGAAAATTTACGACCGTTTACGACGAAGCAAACATGCCGCTGATCTGCTGCTCGCCGTGGAGTGCCCGATCCCGGGACCCAAGTGGTGGTCCGGTGGGTGGGTGGATTCATCAGGGCAGGCATCAGCAGACTCGCCCTCGCCGCCAATCGGATCTGGGATTTGCGATTTGCCCATGCTCCGATCCATCGCTTAGCGCTTGCCCATCACTCATCACAGTTTGCAGCCGCGCGCGTTGACAAAACATCTGCGCCGGCCTCCTGGCACCAAACATTGGTCATCTATACAAAATCTAGTTCCACGTCATCCAAATGAATTAAAAAAGTGAAGTAGTAAATTTTAGTAGCAAACCTTTCCAAAAAAAATTAGCGAAGCTCAACAGTCGTTAATTACTCCCTTGCGTTTTTAATAGTCCATGTATCCAACAGCACGTGACTGAATGTTAGTCGCATAAACTTCAGTTCGTTGGACTAGCTTACTTCAGCAGCAGACAACATGCATGGGCTACTACTGCTAGTAGCATAACACGAGTCATCAAATTACCTTACCTTGAAATGATTCATGTTCCTTATAGTTATATATTATATCATTAATTAGGAAGGACAAAAAGAAGAAGAACCCTAGAGGAACTTGCAATACAGAACACTCTCAACACTGGACAGATGCACTATTAGGGTGTGTTTAGGTGGTCCCAAATTCTCAACTTTAACACTATGTAAAAAGAAGATTCTCCGTCACATCAAACTTGCGGTACATGCATAGAGTACTAAATGTTGATGAAATCAAAAACTAATTGCACAGTTTGGTTGTACTTTGCGAGACGAACGTTTTGAGCCTAATTAGTCAACGATTGGACAATTATTACCAAATACAAACGAAATGCTACAGTACGCAGCAGGAAATCCGGCGGCGCCAACTCTGGCCAACTAAACAAGGGCTTACGCTGAAAAGACTTGGTTCATCAGTAGTACAAGGGTGAAGTGTCAAGTGTGTGCATCTCCTTCTCGCCCATCTTCACGGCGCCGACCGTGGCGCAGGCCGAGGTGACGCCGCTTTCCGCTACGCAACCCTACTGCCTACTGTCTACTGTCTACTCTACCTAATAATAAAAACCTCACATCCCACAGCTACTTCTCCTAGGAGGCTAGTAGCTGAGATCGCACAAACACACACGCCGGAGCGAGGACATGTCACATGTCTCACGTCCATCGTTCACATGCTGCTGCTGCTGCTGCTGCTGCTGCAACATCCGCCATCCGCCATCCATCATCCATGGAAGCAGGCACGGGTCTCTGTTGCTCCAGGCCTCCCCAGCCATGATGGGTCGAGCGTAGTAGTACAGCGTACACGGAGGCACCGATGGGTAGTGTGCCTCACCTTCACGTCCATCCGGCCATGGCTGCTGCACCTGCACTCCTCTTCTCTTCTTCTTCTTCATCTTCTCCTTTCACTTCACTGCTCGCTCTGAATTCCTTGCACGCATCGAGAGATGAAATCGAAAGACACCTCTGATCGACCTCTCTCTCTCTCTTCGAATTGGGGCCGGCCGGCCGTGCAACCGAGTGAGTGCCCCTCCTCTGCTAGTCACCGTTCGCGTGCTTATAAGCTATACTTTTTCAGTTAACATATAGTATTTTTTTCTCACAATAAATTAGTCAACAGTATTTCTAATCACGGAGCCAAACGAACGTGGCGCACACGCCCTACCCTGCCATACTACCTCTACTCGGACATTACTACTCATCCGGCCTGCTGCGACTCCAGAAGCCAAGGTAAACGTGGCGCGAGGCAGGCAGGGCACTGGTGGATGCTACACTAGACGTGCTGAAACATGCTACACTAGATCGGTAGGAGATGGACAGTTCACGCTGTAGGACCAAGGATAGCTGCAAAGGTTGAGACCAGAGAGCTCAACAGTACAGCTGAAACATGCTACACAGGGTCCTTTTAGCTGAATCGGTGGGGTTCATTCCATTAGGGACGAGACGGTTTGATTAAAGGTTAGCTCCGTGTGTTAATGAGAGAGAGAGAGATGCACAGCAGAGCAGAAGCAGTTCTGTCTTCTGTGTGTTGTATGTATAGGACAAACTGACACAAAATGTGTCACTGTAACCATATACATATATATATACACACACAGGACCTTTTTGCTGAATTAGTGGAGTTTGGTAAATGTTCCATTTGCAAATGTAGGCATGTGTTCTTGCAACTTTTCATGGACCAAAGCAATACAGGCTTTACCTGTATCTCAGCAGTGCAAGTGATTGGAGTAACAAACTTTTCCTCTCCTCTAGCTCCCCCCAGTTCTGGGGCTGCCATCATCACGCTGGCTGGCCCTGAGCCCCCCGCCCCTCCTTCCCTCACATCACATGGTCTGTGCCAGCAATAATATGCCCACTGGACCCAGTAACGGGCCATCACAGTACCACTGCGCCCTTGCCCTTCCTAGAGGCACACTGCCTCTTGGAGATCATCCCCTCACAGGCTGGGATATAGCAGATGTTACCTCTTTCACTCACTGACTGCATGCTTTGCTTGGTGTAGCGCAAGGCTTAGTTCTCTTTTAATTACTTCTTATACCTGTGGGCAGCCTGCATTGTGTCATTGTGTGTGCATGGCTGGATCAGATATGAGGGGCTGGTGCATGCAATGCAGGTGTGGTCCATGTTGTGGCTCATTCTCTTTGTACACGACTGGAGTAGCTTGCTTGCTTGCTTATTTCTGTCTTAGTTTATGGATAATGGCCCCGTTCGTTTGAAGGAATCTGGAGGAATTTGTGAGAGGAAAACATTGTTCCGAATGAAAAAAGCGGATCAAACCGGATTTAAGGGCACACGAACGGAGCCAATATAAGGATATAATAATAGTGGGACGCTGCCAAGTTGCAGTGGTCACAAATAAATCATAGCAAGAAAGAAACAGCATGTTCGTTTCGGCTTATTCGCTCGTATTTGGCTTATAATTCACGGCTTGAACAATATTTTTCTCTTACACCAAATCAGTCAGCAGTACTTTTAATCATGACTTATAAGCCAATTCAGTCGAAACGAACAGGCTGAAAGTCAAGAACGGCCCTTGCTCCTTGAGTTGGGTGTGTAGATACATCACATATGCCCGTACCGTATGTAGTGTGTGCCACATGCTCTCAGATCTTGGTCAATGCCATCAATCAGCCTGTCTGGTTTCAGCCAGGACTTATCACTCAATCAACAGTGTTTTTCTCTCACAGTAAACCAGCCGGGCTACAGAAACCAACGAGCTAGCAGGACGGATACTTTTAAGTTCCATGGCATGCATGGGCACGTACATATATGTGCCATGGCCACGTTGTACACACACAGCACTTTTTGGACGCCATATGTTCCTTCCATCATGCCTTGTTCATTAGGAAAGAGAGAGAAAGAGGAAGAGGCAGTAGATAGATAGTAGATACCCATCACGGATTCTATGATGGGTTCAATCAATCCATCCCATATGCATACAGTTTCCACTCCACATAGACAGTGCACGCGTAGTACACACACCGTGAGGGCATGCTTGGAACGAAGCATTTTCAAAGAAATTTTAAAGGATTGCTAAACCTGTATTTTGCTGACGTCACCTACCGTTTGGAACGAAGGAACGAACTTCCCGTTCCTCTCGGAAGGTTTCCTTCGCTCAGGAATTTTTACATCCACTCTTGGCCAAAGTTTTCGCGGAAGACTGAGGCGCTCGCGCGCGCGCGAGAGAGCGCTCGCATGGAGCGCGGACGAGTGTTTGCCTGGCCGCACTCCTGCGGTCCCGTCCCGCTGCGCCGCTCCAGATCTCGCCGATGTTCGGCTCGCTCATGCCGCTCCAGGCCTCGCCGGCACCGGGGCTGCCTGCGCCGCTCCCGCTCGAACGCTTCACTGCGCCGCTCGTGCCCCGCTTGGCCGCTGCACCGCTCCGCCGTCCCTTGGCCTCACCAGCGCCTGGTCGCATCCGCTCGGAGCCTTGGGCCCAGTTTAGTTCCCAAAAATTTTGTAAAATTTTTCATATTCTTCGTCACATCGAATCTTTAGACGCATGCATGAAGTATTAAATATAAATAAAAAATAAAACTAATTATACAGTTTAGACGAAATCCACAAGACGAATCTTTTAAGCCTAATTAGACTATGATTAGACACTATTTGCCAAATAACAACGAAAATGCTACAGTGTCCATTTTACCAAAAATTTTGGAACTAAACTGGCCCTTTTTCTAGAAAAGGATAAGGAGAGAGAAGGCTGCTGGATTTTTTATTTGGCTCCATCATATTCATACGGTGGATAAGCAAGGACATGGACCTGCGGGCCCATGCGTAAGATAGTCATGAAGCCTTGTTTAGTTGGAGAAATTTGGACTGTAGCATGTTCGTTTTTATTTGGTAAATAGTATTTAAACATGGACTAATTAGGCTTAAAACGTTCGTCTCGCAATTTCCTACCAAACTGTGCAATTAGTTTTTCTTTTCGTCTACATTTAATGCTCCATACACGGGCCGCAAACATTCGATGTGACAGGTACTGTAGCAACTTTTTGAAATTTGGGTTCCAACTAAACAAGGGCGAAAAAAATGCGCAACTAAAATATTACTATCATTTAGCACTAATAATGACACTTATACTCACATATTTTATGATTCTCGTGTTATAAATTGCTGTGTTCCAAACGGCCCAAATTTTCTATTCCTGTGTTTTGAAATTCCGTAGTTTTTTATTTTTCATCATACCTTATTTATGTGTTTTTTTCTATTCCTGTATTTTGGATTCCTTCGTTGCAAACGGACCAATGTATGAATAAGACCCCGTTTAGTTCCCTCCAAAATCCAAAAAATTTTGCGCAGTATCCGTTACATCGAATCTTACGGCACATGCATGGAGTACTAAATGTAGACGGAAAAAAAAACTAATTGCATAGTTGGGTGAGAAATCGCGAGACGAAACTTTCGAACCTAATTAGTCCATAATTAGACACTAATTGCCAAATACAAATGAAAGTGCTACAATACCCAAAACCTAAAAAAATTCGGATCTAAACGCGCCCTACGAACAAAAAGGATATATAGGTACACACTACACTACGGTACGGGTACTGTTCACCTGCTTCACCACTAACAACTGCTGCTGCACCTCAGCGTTATCCACTGTACGCTGGACTGCAACAGCTCGCCGGCCATTTATTTCAGTTTCAGTTTCAGTTTCTTGCTGCACTGCACTACACAGAAGAAAATTGAACCCAGAGGGAAATGAAACGAAACGAGAAACCAACCATGCATCACTGTTCATCGCTCAAAATCTCCACCGACCGTGACTTCCAAAGCACAGGCACACAGAAGAAAGCTGCGTTCCTGCATGTATGTTATGTTGTTGCTGCTGCCGATCCAACTGATGGGATGGGACACAAAATAAGGGCTTCTGTGCATCTGCACAACCACAGATTCACAGTTGACAGCAGTATTCCTTCCTTGGCCCATGTTTAGATCGCAACTTTTTTCAACTCGATAAATAGTACCATTTTCGTCTTATTTGATAAATATTGTTCAATCGTGGACCAACTAGGCTCAAAAGATTCATCTCGTTATTTTCAACTAAACTATATAATTAGTTATTTTTTTACCTACATTTAATACTCCATACAAGCGGCTAAAAATTGATGTGATGGAGAGAGAGTGAAAAAACTTGGAATTTGGAGGGTATCTAAACAAGGCCCTGGTTTGTTGCATGCGCTTCAGGGGTTTAACTCAGCATTGTTCAAACATTATATTATCCTTGTTACAAAATCTGAGACTGCACTTTAACCCTGCTGCTTAAAGTAAAAAAAAAAAAAACTGAACATGTACTAATAGTTTTAACTGAGCTAATGACTTGTTCTGAACATTGCAGTGAAATGTAACCTGAAAGCGAAACCTTCCAGAGAATTGGCATCAGACCCGGAGAAGATGGGAACAGCTCATGCTCGCTGTTCTACTGTTGCCTCGTTGGTCCCTACTTCCCTGCCTGCCACGCAACACACCTCCCTCTCCCATGCTCCCTTTGTTACATAATCAACTGCTACCATGTGTGAACATGATAAGAGGAAAACGACGTCGAAAAGGCTCCCTGCTGTGATACTGTAGTCGCTGTAGATGCAGACGCCGAACTACTCACATGCAGCACCCTAGGCACATGCAGTGGCCGACGCAGAGTCAGCCCTGTATGTTATCTAGTTACTGTTACAGCATGTGCGCTGTACTAGGATTAGATGGATATAGTTGTATAAATAGACTACCACGGTAACTCAATAAAGAGAGTTCAGATTTACCATCTCACAGATAGAGCTTCGACCAACACCGGTGTCTTGTACTATGTGTGCATGCTATGTTCTCCCTTCTTCTTCTAGCTCCACCCATAGTATGTGGAGACGGACAACGCTTATTCGTGGTCGACACGGCTAGTGGATGCTTAGCAACACTAGCAGGTACTCGGTAAGACTGATGAGTGGTTCACTCACCTGAGCCGGTGATCCTGTGGACCAACAAGTGGTATCACAGTCGTACAAGCGCCATCGTCAGACTGACCGCTGGCGATGACGGACGATTCGGAGATGGGCGACAGCAGTGGCACTGCTGTAGCTGCCCAGCCACGACCAGAGGTCGTTGTTCGCACGGTGCAGGAGGTCAGCGGCACCAGTTGGCCGACGCTGACTCGCACCAACTATGGAGAGTGGTCGGTGACCATGAAGATCAAGCTTAGAGCCCGACGGCTCTAGAAAGCTGTTGACAAGGACGCCGACAAAGAAGAAGATGACATGTCAGCGCTGGAGGCTATCCTCGCTGCTGTACCGATGGAGTACAGGGAACCTTTGGGGGCGAAGAGCTCGTCTAAGGAGGCGTGGGAGGCTATTGCAGCAATACGTGTCGGTTCCGACCGCACAAAGAAGACAACGACCTAGCTTCTGAAGCAGGAGTACACCAACCTTAAGTTCAAGGATGGTGATACGGTGGAGGACTTTTCTCTCCGCATGTAGATGCTCATCAGCAAGCTGAAGAGTCATGGCGTCACCATCGACGAAGAAGAGGCGGTCTCCAAGTACCTCCACTCTATGCCAGCAAAGTACATCTAGATCGCTCTCTCTATAGAGATGATGCTGAACTTGTCCACCCTTACTATTGAGGATGTGACAGGCCGTCTGCGAGCAGTGGATAAGCGCCTAGAGCAGACGACAGCAACGAAGGACAGCGGAAAACTCCTGCTGACGGAAGAGGAGTGGGCTGCTCGGAGGAACTCCAGGAAGGTAGCCTCCTCTAGCCACAGTGGTGATGGCAAGCGTCACAGTAAGGCTTCTTCAGAGAAGAAGCAGGTCGACCCAACGCTTGCCGATGTTGCGGAAAGATAGGCCATTGGGTATGGGAGTGCCCAAATCGCAAGCAGGAGAAGAAGGCTCAGGCTCATCTGGCGTAAGCCGATGATGAGGATGAAGCCACTATCCTGATGGCGACATTCTGTGCACTGCACGACGTTGAGGTCAAGGAGAGGGAAGAGGTGACGACGGTGGAAGGACCTGGGAAGGCTCTAAAGACCGTCAACCTCGACGAACCACGTGCCCAAGTTTACCTCGGACGTGTGGGTGTCAACTAGGAGCAGCGGTGGTATCTGGACTCTGGTGTCAGTAACCACATGACGGGCTCTAAGGTATCCTTCTTTGAGCTCGACGACGATGTTACCGGTAGGGTGAAGTTTGGTGATGACTCAAGGGTGGCTATCCAAGGGCGCGACACCATTATCTTCAGATGTCAGAACAGGGAGCACCGTGCGCTAACAGATGTATATTACATCCTGCAACTGCGTTCCAGCATCATCAGCATTGGTTAGCTGGATGAGCGTGGTAGCGAGGTACTGATAAAGGATGAAGTCCTTAGGATCAGGGACCGGGAGCAGCGACTTCTTGCCAAGGTAAAGAGGTCCCTGAACCGATTGTACCTACTCGACTTGAAGATAGAGCAGCCAGTGTGCCTGGCGGCAAGGCACTCCAAGGAACCGTGGATGTGGCATGCCTGGTTTAGACATCTCAGCTTCGACGTGCTTGGTCAGCTAGAGAAGATGGTCCAAGGGCTATCCCACGTCAAGCACGGAGGCGAGCTGTGTGACAACTGCCGGGCTGGGAAGCAGAGGAGGCTACCTCTCCCAAAGGCCGCCAAGTATCACGCGAAGGATGCTCTCGATCTCGTTCATGGCGACCTCTGTGGGGCGATCATGCCTGCTACAAACGGTGGTCGGTGGTACTTCCTTCTACTCATAGACGATTGCAGTCACTACATATGGCTATAACTCCTGACAAGCAAGGACGAAGCGGCGGTGGTGCTCAAGAAGTTCAAGACACACGCGGAGGCTGAGGGAGGCAAGAAGCTCTACGTGCTAAGGACTGATCGCAACGACGAATTCACTTCGGTGGAGTTCGCTACGTACTGCATGGATCAGGGTGTGGGGCAACACCACACCACACCGTACTCGCCACAATAGAATGGCATGGTGGAGAGGCAGAACCAGACGGTAGTCGGCATGGCCCGATCTATGATGAAGGCCAAAGGCATGCCGGCAAGATTTTGGGGAGAGGCAATGACCACGGCGGTGTTCATACTCAACTGCTCTCTGACCAAAGCCCTGACGGGCAAGACGTTGTTCGAAACTTGGCATGGGCACAAGCTGAGCGTGTCCTTCCTTCGAACATTCGGCTGCATCGGCCACGTCAAGAAGACAAAGCCGAACCTCACCAAGCTAGAGGACAGGAGCACACCCATGGTGTTCCTAGGCTACGCAGAGGGTACCAAGGCGTACCGACTCTACAACCCACATGGAGACAAGATGCTTATCTCACGCGACGTTGTGTTCGACGAGGAGACGGCTGTAACAGAACCGACCGATTATACGAAATTAAGTAAGAAAATCATCCGCCAGAGCAGACGATTTAGCAAACTTAAGCCCATATAATCCGGTAGTCCGTGAAATCACGAAGGATTTCAAACCAACTTCCATTCTAGCCAAGATCGTAATAAGTTTAGCGGTCACCATCACATATTACATAAAAGTTTGCAATCTCAGATACATCAGAGTTTCAACATAGTTATTACAAAACAAGTTCGAATAAAAGTAGCGGAAGCCATTTATTCAAACCACACACACTCACGCGGAGTTTAAATATAGTGCCAGCGAATGATCATCGCCAACAAAAGCATCAGACGAGACGTAAGGAATGACCATGCCCATGGTCCTAAGCATCACCCATTATAAGATAAAGGTAGTTGATACAGTAGCCGTAATACATCTGCCCATCTGCAACAAGTGGGAATAAAACCCTGAGTACGAGAAGGTACTCAGCTAGACTTACCCGACATAACCAAAAATAAGTGACACCAAGGATTATGAAGGGCTTTATAGTAGGGTAGCTGACTCATTTGCAAAAGAAGCATTTTTAGCCTTTCAAGAACCTTTCTAAAAGCATTATTGTCAATTTAATGATTATTAACCTGTCGACTAGATTTGCACCTATACTAGAGCAAACATATGATTAAGCAGATAATGATAACCAATGATCATTAAACAACTTCCATCCTGTCATATTCACTATAACTGTCCAAGTTTCCATAAACATTTACTACGATGAAGTAACTCAAGTCAAGTGCTCACTATCCAGGAGCGATGGCGATTCAAATCGATTTCTAACCAGCTGGTGATTTATTCCTTATACAAACCTCACTCACCCGCTAAAGTGAGATATTGATCACCGAGTCAACTATCTAGGAATCTCGAGTTTGCCAGGAACCACATGTACCTGGGGGCCGACCGACTGCACTTTGGTCTTATCATCTCGCCCCCGTGTCCTACCACACCTGCTCCGGCACAGTGCGTTGCGGGCAATCTACTCGGCCTGAATAATCTCTCAGCTTCACGGTCGGAAGGTACTTTATCCGGTCAGCTAAATATAAGGCATGCGTTCAACATGACTCGAGGCCTAACAACGGTCGGTCCTTAATCGATACAGACGGAAACACTACAGTCCAAAACTCTGCAAGTCTCCATCTGGTCTCAACTTCATTTAACACTTAGTTATACCATGACTTCATAGTCATTCAAGCAGATCCAGGTAACCACCTATAGCTCGCAGGTGATAGGAAATCACCCGACTTCTACCGGTCTAAGCCAGCTAAGCATTGACTTGACTGCGGATACCCGGGTAACAAGGATATAGTATAACAAAGGTAGACAAGGTATAATGCAGCAACGGTTGCAAACAACTCCTGAACGTAATGCATCAATTAAAGTAAAGCATTTAATTAAATAATTGCAAACCGGGAGAAAAATGCTCCGGGGCTTGCCTCGTTCAAATGAACTAGGTTGGTGATCCACGCACTCCGACAAGTCCTCTCCTTGCTCCTCTTCCTCGGGCACCTCCTGTGCCTGGACTTCTTGTGGATCGGTCCCAGTCTGCTCTTCCTGAACTGCTATTAGCAACTCCTCCTGCGATCCTGTATGATGCATATGTATAAGTGCTAATGCATAGGTGCATCAAAGAGGTGGCATGTAATGATCATGATGCATGAAATGTGGATGAACATGTTTAACTTCATTGGACATAGTCGTAGCGAAGTTCTTCTACAAGGTAGTCAACATCATCCAAGAACATGTACTATTATCTACTACGACAACCACTGTACTAACATGCCAAATCACCACAGCAAATCAAGATGCTTCAAAGATACACCAAAGCGAACATTATTAACTAACTTGCATTAAAGAGGATTATTTTATTTCATTTTAAACTAGGGCTACAACAGCAACCTATATTTCTAGTGCTTATAAAAAATCTAAGAAAATTACAGTAGTATAGTACTACTCTAAGTAGACTACCATAAAATTTTCATGGCATTTGGATAAGTAAAATAGTCTACACAAAAATGACAAGGCATAAGTGCTTAAAAAGGCATAAATAGGAAACCTTAGTTAAAAGTGTCAAGCAACAGATTTCTCATTTTTCCTAGTATCACTCTAGCATAAGAATAGCACTCACCAAATTTTACCTTTACTGGATCTATAGAAAAATTATGAAAATTCACACAAGTATTAATCAATGATAAAAGGAAAATCTATAACTCAAAAACTACACATGCACTAGCTCTGAAATTTTAACCAGAGCTTCTACTAAGCAAGACTAGCATACCCACAAAATTTCATAATTTTTGGACCACAGAAACTCAAGATAAAATTTCAACAAGTTTGCATGCATCTAAAAACACATTTCAAAGTCCTATTTAATTCATCCAAAATTTCTAAAACCTATGCTCATATAATATTTTTATTAAATACTAGACATTACCAGGAACTCAACAAAATTGGAACCATAACATTTGGATCTACCAAACTTGATTTACACATTTTTGAATCATGCACACAAATCTGTGAAAAACAAAATAAACAAAACAAAAAGGAAAACCTAATCAGCTACTGGGCCAGCCCGAACGGATTAGGCGGCCCATGACTGCGCGTGCACATAGCCTAGAATGGCGTAGCCCAGTTCTGGCTCCCTCTCAGCAGCGGCGACTGACAAATGGGACCCGCGCGTCAGCGAGAGAAAACAGGGGACGGAGGAAGACGACGGCGCGGCAACTACGAAATTCACCAATGGCGGCTCCCCACGATGATGCGCACCCATCCATACCTTCACTTCAACCTCTACCGTACCTTAGCAATGACGACATCAGCAACGGCGGGCGGCAGCGAGGTCGCTACGGCACTCCGACGACGGCGAAGCCCCATTGCCCCAAACAAGCTTGGAACAAGCTTCACGAGACTACTACGGAGCTACCCAAGCAACTAGAAGAGGACGAAAGAGTTCCTAGCTACCCCGACCACGGCAGCCTCAACTCCAGTGAGGACACGCGCATGGCGGCGGTGGCGGGAATGATCAATGCGCCCTTACCAAAGCTCAAACGGTGCAGCCAAGGGGTGGAGGAGGTAGAGGAGGACACGGCGGAGCCGCGCGCTAACTGGAGGTGGCGATTTCGCAGCGGCAAGCGAGCTGGGCGATGGTGGCTTGCTCGGCGGCGATGGCGGAGGCGCGTGCTCGGCTCTGAGTGGACTGACGAGGCGAGGGGATGCAGGCGAAACAAATAAGCGAGCTGATGGGCGTGTGGCGTCTTCGTGGCGGTGATGGCCTGACTGGTGGGGGCAGCACTGACATACGGCTTCCACTTGGCACGCTTGGCCCAACGGTGGTCAGCCACAATGGCCTGAACCTGAAACACTGTTGCGCGATTGAGTCAAGTCCTCGACGTCTGACAGCAAGTTTTCAACGACCAAAAACTTGTAAACGGTGATGATCTAGCCCTAGGTTATGTTGACAAAGTTGGAGACTGAAGTGAGAGCTACAACATTTCCCATTGGCACTCGAACTGATTCGGTCAGGTTAAGGAGATACAAGGCTCCAAACATTGGTAGAATAACTGAAAATCAACATCCAGACTTAGAAAATTCAAATTGTTGAATCAAACTCCAAATTCTGACTTGTGGGACCATTTAGAGCATGTTGTGCCCATTTTCATGACTTGGTCACAAAATAACTTTTGTTCCTTATATAATTTGCTACAACTTTGTTTTAGGTTGCTCAGACATACAAACAATCTAAGCTATACTTTTTAAACAGTCAAACCAAAAAGTCCTAGGGTCAAAACAAGTCAAACCCTGACTTGGAAACTTAATTAGGCAAAATGATCAACATGAACATTGTTCCTAATGACTTTCTAAGCATAGCTAAGATGTTTAACAATATTTTTAGCCATACCACACATTGGTCACACAAGAATCAAGCACTGAATGTACTGAAACGATGAAAAACAATTGAAATGTTACTTTTGTTTCATAGTCATGTTTCACATGTTTCATGATCTTGTTGCATTACAATAACTAGCTAGGTTCCACTAAAGTGAGTTGCACATGTTGCACTTGGGTGTTGCACACTCTTTAATTCACAAAAACAACACTCATGAAATATACAGTACGTTGCAATGTTTCGATAACATGTTTTATGTGATATATGCTCATGAATGGATGAATGATGCTCATGTTCATGAAATGCAAGTGCAATTAGGCAAGCCTAACACCAGGGGTGTTACAGCGGCTTGGGACTAGAGCAGTCCAAGCACGGGGGAAGCTGGTGGCTTCACCAGCACCTTTGTCGTCGAGCACTTGGTCATCCACGGTGGTGGAGACACTGGGAAAGAGGTGTCAAGCACTCCAGCGATAGAACCGAGCACTCCTAAGGTAGTGCCAAGCACTTCAGGAGGGATGCCGAGCACTCCAGGAGGAGTGTCGAGCACTCCTAGAGGGATACCAAACACGCCAGGAGTGGTGCGGGGAGGTTTTACAGTGGTGGTGACCACTCCAGGATGGGTGCTAAGCACTCCCGTGGTAGAGCCAAGACATCTTAGAGTGGTGTCGACCACTCCAAGACTGAGGCAGAGCACTCCTACAGTGTGGCCAAACACTACAGGAGTTATGACGAGAAGTCTAGAAGTAGTGCCAAGCACTGAACCTAGGGTGCCGAGCACTTCGGCAGAATAGGGAACTTCATCGATGTCAATCGAGTTTGCCTCACCTCCAAGTGACATCACTGAGTTCATGGATGCCTTCCATGAAGGTGAGGAGGTGTAGTTTCACAGGCTGGACAACATCGTCGGTGGCACAGGTTCCTTAGGTCTAACGAGTAGGCTACTCAATAACACAGAGCTGCTACTTGTCAGTGCTGAGAAACCACCCATGTTCGCGCTAGCCAAGCACGATGGAAGCTAGCGACAGGCGATGCTGGAGGAGATGAAGGCGACCGAGGAAAACGAGACTTGGCAGCTCGTCGATCCACCTACAGGATGCCGTCCGATCAGCTTGAAGTGGGTGTACAAGGTCAAGCGGGACGAGCTCGGCGCCATTGTCAAGCACAAGGCGCGCCTTGTCGTCCGAGGCTTTGTTTAGCGCGAGGGCATAGACTTCGAGGAGGCTTTTACGCCAGTAGCATGCATAGAGTCGGTTTGTTTGCTACTAGCTTTGGTAGCAGCAAAGGACTGGCGCGTCCATCACTTGGACGTTAAATTGGCCTTCCTCAATAGCAAGCTGGTAGAGATGGTCTTCGTCAGGCAACCTCTAGGTTTCGCCTTCAAGAGAGAGGAGCACAGGGTGCTCCGACTGCGCAAGGCGCTCTACAGGCTATGGCAGGCCCCACGAGCATGGAACGCTATGCTGGGTGAGCTTGGGTTTTAGAGGTGCGCAACCAAGCACGCGCTCTACACGCGGCGATGGGGGAAGGAGGAGCTTGTCGTCGGTGTGTATGTGGATGACTTAATCGACACTGGCGCTCGCATGGAGGATATCAATAGCTTCAAGCGCGAGATGGCAGCTCGTTTTCGAATGAGCGATCTCGGCGTACTCTCCTACTACCTCGGCATCGAGGAGAGATAGGGGAAGGAGGAACTCATGCTCGGTCAGAGCACGTATGACTCCAAGCTATTAGAGAGGAGTGGCATGGCTGAGTGCAAGCCATACGTGACTCCGATTGAGGAGTGGCTGAAGCTGATGAATGCCAGCACCACGGCGAAGGTGGATGCGACACTCTACTGGAGCATCGTCGGTGGTCTACGCTACCTAGTCCACACAAGGCTAGACATTGCGTTCGTCGTGGGCTACGTCAGTCGCTTCATGGAGGATCCCAGAGAGGATCACTAGGCTACGGTGAAGCGGCTACTGCGCTACGTCAAGGGAACGGTGGATGAAGGGATCATTTTCCCCAAGACTGGTGGGAGTAGGCTGCAGCTCACTGTGTTCAGCGATGCAGACATGGCGGGGGAGATCGATGGACGACGGAGCACCTCTAGCGTGCTCGTCTTCCTCGGGTCGGCCCCAATTTCATGGTTATCGCTGAAACAGAAGGTGGTGGCGCTATCTACGTGCGAGGCAGAGTACGTAGCGGCGGCCACAGCGGCGTGCCAAGTTGTGTGGCTGCGCCGGCTGCTAGGCGAGCTGACCGGCGTGGAAGCTCACCCAGCAGCACTGATGGTGGACAACCAGCCCGCCATCGCCCTCGCCAAGAATCAGGTTCTACACGACCGGAGTAAACACATCGATGTGAAGTTCCACTTTCCCAGGGAATGTGTCGATAGAGGGCAGATCGTCATTGAGTTCGTCGAAAATGGTCGGCAACTCGCGGACGTCCTCACCCAGCCGCTCGGACGCCTTCGACTCACGGAGCTGAAGGAGATGATCGGCGTGGAGGGGTACAAGGCTTAGCAGTAGAATTAGGGGAAAATTATTAGATAATCTACTGCTACCATATGTGAGCACAACAAGGGGAAGGCGGCGCCGAAAAGGACCCCTGCTGTGATACTGTAGCCGCTGCAGGTGCAGACGCCGAACTGCTCACCTTACTGTTACAGCATGTGCGCTGTACTTGGACTAGGTGAATAGAGTTGTATAAATAGACTACCACGGCAACTCAGTAAAGAGAGTTCAGATTTACTATCTGGGCTTCGGCTAACACTGGTGTCTTGTATTGTGTGTGCATGATCTATTTTTCCTTCTTCTTCTAGCTCCACCCATAGTGTGTGGGGACGGACAACGCTTATTCGTGGTCGGCACGGCTAGTGGATGCTCGGCAACACTAACAGGTGCTCGACAAGACTGATGAGTGGTTTACTCGACTGAGGCGGTGATCCTGTGGACCGACACCTTCACCGGTTCACCCTGACTGTACAGTTGTTGTTGTGATTACCGGAACAGGACTGAAACAGAGAGCAAGAACAGGAGATGCATGGATGCAGATTGAGAAACTTTACCAAGAGCTGGCTGGCTACTCGTATACATACACAGCACACATGCATCCAGCATTGCTGCAGGGATGGCAACGCAGGCTCTATCCACACTGCATTGGCATGCATGGCATGGAGATGGAGCCATGGAGGCATGGAGCAGCTTGCAATAGCAACCTTTTGACTAGTCCAAAACTAGGCACGCAGCCCTTGTCCCATGTGCCATGCACTCATGCATGGTCATGGCCGGCCGCAGCTGACCTTGTGATGCGTTGCGACTTGCAAACCAGGCAACGAGTGGCAGCAGCGAGCTGGCTGGCTGCGGCTGCTTGGCCTTGCCCAGCTCTAGCTCTGCCTGCCTGCCAACTGCCATGCATGCAGCCAGTTATTGCTCGGCAGGTACAAAGGTACGCCTTTGCGCAGCACAGTGCACACTACACGGCCCGTCGCCGTTGTGGGCTTGCGGCTAGGCTTTCGGCCAGGCCAGAAGAAAAGAGAGCGAAGCCATTGGCTGATTCATGTTTACTGAAGGCAATGCAAGCTTGGACGTATCTCTACCTTTGTTTTGGCTCTCTTCTCTCTCCTTTCTCCTTTCAGTGAGAGAGAGTAAGAGAGAGGGGTTTTGGAATGTTTATATTTGTTCGCATGTGGTGTCCATGGGTACCATTGAGCACTGTACTGTGTGTAGCCTAGCCAGGCTAACTGTCAACATCTCTCTCTCTGCCTCCTGTGTTGTGTAGCTGCTGCCTAGCTGCTTTGTTTATGAATGTTTTTCCTCCGTTGATGGCTGATGCTACTCTGCTTGGCCTGCTGCCTCGTGTTGTCACACACACACACAGAGGGCGAGGCTTGGGTTGTGCATGCCGGCCTTGTAATCGATGCAGCTCCTATAGCGGTGGTGATGAAGGCTGCTGCAAAGCCTGAGGCTATACTTGCACTTTGGGTGAGCCTGAGCTGTGTGAGTTTATGGATCATGCATGCATACAGTACACCCATCAGGGCTAATATAAATTAAGGCATCTCGTCTAGCCTCTGCATGCTAAAATATTTCTGCTCTGCCGTGTTGTGTTTGCTCGATCAGATAGATCATCGATCGAGCCAGTACTTTCTTGCTTTGTCTCGCCTCTAGCCTACACACTACGGGAGACGCGTTTTTTGTTGAGTACTCGGCGCTTTACCGAGTGTCGAAACACGGACACTCGGCAAAGCCGGTACTCGGTAAAGGCCGCATTTGTCGAGTACCAAACACTCGGTAAAGACGGACACTCGGTAAACGTCATCTTTGCCGAGTGTGAGGCACTCGGCAAAGAATAACCCTCGGCAAAATACCTCAGGCGATGCCGGTGGCCCCTCCATCATCCTTTGTCGAGTGCTGGCCGTTAGCACTCGGCAAACGTGTTGTCTTTGCCGAGTGTCTGGCCTGGCACTCGGCAAAGAGGTTTCTTTGGCGAGTACCAATTCCGACACTCGGCAAAGTATTTTTATTTTTTTTATTTTTGTTTTTAAATTTTTTCTGTGGTATTTATACAGTACCTTGAAACACATGTTCCAATTTGGAACTTTTCTATAACTTTTTGGTATATTTTTTAACCTTTTTATGTTTACTTGAATTTTTCTCGAAAAAGTAAATTTGAACTGCACGTGCATGAAATATTGGAATTTAGCGATTCAAAAAATGGCATTCATATTTTTGAGTGTATTTTGAGGTCGTGTGCAGGGACATTCATAAAATTTCAAAAATCTGTTTCACGAAACATGACCACCAACTTGTTAAAAAAGTGTTTTTTAATTATATAAAATGCAAACGAAGTCCAAAAATAATGAAACTTGTCGAGGTGTCCTGTCATCGCATGTAAAGGCTGTGGTAAAAAATTAGAAGTTTCCGAGCAAGTTGTGACGTACGATGCCTAAAACCCAGGCATCGTACGTCACAACTTGCTCTGAAACTTCTCAATTTTTTACCACAGCCTCTACATGCGATGACACGACACCTCTTTACCGAGTGCCAGGCTTGCAGCACTCGGCAAAGAATATTCAGAATTTTTTTTCATCTTTCGGATTAAAAGAACCCCTGAATTTCTTTGCCGAGTGCCCGCATCTCGACACTCGACAAAGGGCCGCCCCACTTAACCCTAGCGGGCCGGCCGGCCCGCTCCCACTCTCCCTCTCACAGTCGCGCGCCCTGGCCCCGCCCCGCCGCCGTGGACCACTGGCGCCGCCGGACCTCCACCGCGGCCGGCCCGCGCCCGGGTCTGCCCTCCCCGGCTGGTGGTGCGCCGCCCCGCCCTGGCCCCAACCCGGCCCGGCCCCGCCCCGCCGCCGCCCGACCTCCACCGCAGCCAGCCCCGCCCCGACCCCGCTCCATCGCCGGACACGGACCCACCGGTGGTGCCTTGCCCCGGCTGCCCCCCGCCCCTGAATCGCCGGAGTGGAGGAGAGGAGGAGCAGGGGAGTAGAGGAGAGAAGGGAGGTGGAGGAGAGAAGGGAGAAGGAAGAAGGAGAAGGGAGGAGGAAGGAGAAGGGAGGAGGAGGAGCCTCGGCCGCCGGCCACGCCCCTCGCCGTTCGTCTCCGCCGTCGTCCCCGCCCCTCGCTGGAGACGAAGGTGACCCCAGCACCGCGTCGCCCGACTACACCGCCACCCAAGGTATAAAGCCCCCCCGGTTGTCGGCCTTTGTGCCTTGTATGTCATTAACGATCTTCATGCCGTATGTGGATGTGTGGGCCTTCGTGCCGTACGTGGATGTGTGGGCCTTCGTGCCGTATATATGTTGTCGGCCATCGTGCTGGCTTTTTTCTTGCAGGTTTTGGAAACCTCCCCGTACAGGGGAGGTTCTACCAAAATTTTTAACTTATAGTATTATAATTCTTGTTTTACAGAGCAGGACCTGTCGGAGGGGACCCGGAGTACGTAGGCGACCCCGATCGTCTTCGTCGGCGCTGCGGTCCTGCCTGCACAGCGTCGCCTCGCCACTACCCCGCTAGCCTGACTCCACCGCCACCCTAGGTATAAATAACCTCTCTTCCTATGGCACCTTCCGATCATACCGAGGCTCCAACAGCTATTCATGACCGAGGAGTCTACGAAACAGATGACATGGCACAAGAATGGCATTCGATACAATCCTGACAAGATGGTACATCTAGCTGATGGTGAAGCATGGAAAATCTTTAATCGCAAGCATCGTGACAAAGATCTCGAGGCCCGTAATGTACGTGTTGCGCTGGCAACGGATGGGTTCAATCCTTATGGAATGATGTCAGCCCCATACACTTGTTGGCCCATGTTTGCTATCCCCCTCAATCTCCCCCCCCCCCGGGGTCCTCCTTCAACGACAAAATATATTCTTGACGTTGATAATTCCTAGACACCCGGGAAACAAAATGGGTGTGTACATGGAGCCTATTTATGATGAATTGATCAGTGCTTGGAATGAAGGGGTATGGACTTACGACCGAGCTATAAAGAAAAACTTCAAAATGTATGTTTGGTACCAGTACTCTATGCATGACTTCCTGGCGTATGGGATATTCAGCGCCTGGTGTGTCCACGGGAAGTTCCTATGCCCGGTATGCGAGACAACTCTAGAGTTCATTTGGTTGAAGAAGGGTGGCAAGTTTTTGTCATTCGACAAGCATCGACAGTTTCTCCCTCTTAACCATGCATTCAGACAAGACACCAAGAACTTCATGAAAGGTGTCAAGGTGACCGACCCTGAACCTCAAAAGATGACTGATGCCACGGTTCATGCTCAGATAGATGCTCTCGTGGTCAATGCACAGAAAGATAGTCGAAAGAAAGATAATCCAAAGAAAGATTGCTTTGTGGGATATGGTGTCGAACATATGTGGACTCATAATTCAGGCTTGGAGAGGCTTCCCTATTTTGATGACCTTCTCCTTCCACATAATATAGATGTAATGCACACTGAGAAGAATGTCACCGAAGCACTTTGGGCAACACTCATGGACATTCCTGATAAGACAAAGGACAACCCTAAGGCCAGAGTGGACCTGGCAACGCTATGTGATAGACCAAAGCTAGAGATGCTACCTCCAAGAGACGACAAGCCATGGAAAAGGCCTAAGGCCGATTACATCTTAGAAAAGAAGCACAGGACAGAAGTGATACAATGGATGTAGACGTTAAAGTTCCCGAATGGGTATGCAACGAATCTGAGGAGGGGAGCGAACCCAGAGACTGGCCGAGTCTTAGGGATAAAGAGTCATGACTACCACATATGGATTGAGTGGCTTCTTCCATCGATGGTTCAAGGCTACATCCCTGAGAATGTCTGAAAGGTGCTGGCAGAGTTGAGCTTTTTCTTCCGCCAGCTTTGTGCCAAGGAGGTATCTGTGAAAGTGGTTGAGTTGGAAAAAGTGGCACCTCTGTTGCTCTGTAAGTTGGAGAAGATCTTTCCACCTGGCTTTTTCTTATCGATGCAGCATTTGATTTTGCACCTCCCGTCCGAGGCACGAATGGGGGGGGCCGTGCAGAACCGTTGGTGCTATCCAATCGAGAGATGTCTAAGACTATTCATAAGAAATGTGGAAACAAAGGCAGGATTGCGGCTTCCATTGCTGAGGCATTCATTCATGAGGAGGTGTAAAACTTCACAACAACATACTATAATGAGAACCTTTCTAGCGTGCATAATCCACCCGCTCGGTACAATGAGGACGAAAATGAATCGACCCTTAGCCTTTTCAAAGGGCCACGCGGGAGAGCAAGTGGAGCGACCACAAAGACATTGAGCTATGAAGAGTGGCGCAAGATCATGCTCTATGTGTTGACCAACCTTGACGAATTGGAAACATATCTGGGGTAAGTTCTCGACGAACTTGTTACATACTTCGTAACTTTTGTACATCCAACAACATTGTTCCTTATCGGTGCAGGGATTTTTTTGATGAATCCTGGCATCATTCAAGGCCACCTTCTGACCATGAACGAGAGACCCTTCTTCAACATGGTTCGCCTGATTTCATTACATGGTTCCAAAAAAAGGTACCAGCCAACTTAGCTCTTACTAAGTTTGACGTTCCAAGTTGCCTGATTTTATTTCTCTCCTGCTTGAACTTGCAGTACCAAAGGGATGTGTCTATAAGTGCTGAATTATGATAGGTGGCCAATGGCTTTGACTATAAGGTCTTGTCATTTAACGCTTATAACGTGAATGGATATCGCTTCCACACAACAAAGTACGAGCAGAGTCGTCCCAATCCAAGGACAACGAATACCGGAGTATTTATGCCCGGCACTGATCAGGAGGAGTATTATGGGACAGTTGAAGAAATATACGAGCTCGACTACCGTGGTTCCAAAGCACTTAATCCTGTCATATTCAAATGCCAGTGGTTTGATCCTGCAGTATCGAGAAAGTCCCATCAACTTGGGATAGTCAAAACTCGACAGGATTCCTTCTATCTAGGAGAAGATGTCTATATTGTGGCTCAACAAGCCACACAAGTTTATTATTGTCCATATGCTTGCAAAACTGACCCACGTCTTCAGGGTTGGTATATTGTGCACAAGGTATCACCACACGGTAGATTACCTCGCCCAAACCCTAATGATTACAACTTGAACCCAAACACGCATGACGGAGAGTTCTATCAACAAGAAGAGGGGCTACCAGGGATGCTTGAGATAGACTTAACCGGAGAGATCAAAATGGAAGCAGATGAGGAATGGGTTGTTGACAAGGACGCTGCAAATGAGGTGCATGATCCGAAGGACTTGGAAATGCTTGACGGACTACGACTAGGCAATGACAACGATGATGATGAGGCTGTTGAGGATTTGGACAATCTTGATAGCGATGACGATACCTATCGTCTAGATAATCCCGATCATGAAGAATATTAGAAATACATGTAATACTATATTATTTTGTAATTACATTTTCTTTATTTTGCATCTCTTACTAAGTACGTCTCGTTTATCTGTACTTACTGGTTTACTCTTTTTAATTGCAGGTGATGGGGCCCACTAGGAGGAGCTACCCCTTGGTTTTTGCCAACCAGAGGGACATGGTGGCGGCTGAGGAGGCGGAGGCATCAGAGAGGTCGAGGAGGCCGAGAGGTAGGCCCAGGCGGGAGCCGTTGACTGACCACGGGCGCAGCTCCTCATGTGACTCTGTGCACGACGATGACCTTCAGCACACGGTGGACGGGGACGGGGGTCCACGGACGGAGGACGAGGAGGCGGTTCCAGCGACGGAGGAGGAGGAGGAGGTGATGGTTGGGGGTTCCACTTCCTCTGGTACATCGAAGCCCTACCAGCGAGGTCCCACAAAGCTCCCGAAGCGACCGATACCTGTTGAGAGGCGCCCACTGATTGCACCCGAGGGCGATAAGTAAGTAACTTCATATGTTCTTCATTTGATATGTTGAAAAATCATAATAATAACTAATAACTATTGTGGACCACTTATGCAGGAACTGGGTGCTTGTGGACCAGGCGGCCCCGACACGCGATGTGAATGGCATCCTAGGACTTCTATGCAAGGAACACTTCCCTGACCTGGTTAGGAAAGGAGATCAGGATTGGGAGCTGGCCTGGACGTTCGACCACTATGCCCTCGTGCAGGATGCTCCAGATCATAATGGCATCCGCTGTAAAAACAAGGCAGATCGGGTGATTAGGGAGTTGTGGGTAAGTCTTTCTTGCACTACATTCCTCAATTCCCCGCATTCATTGGACATTCTTGAAATAAAATAATGGATACATCGTGTCTTTATGTAGGACTTCTTCAGAATCCAGGAGGGACAGGAGGAAAGTGCGTATCAGGTGGCTTACGCTTCCTGTAAAAGGCATGTCACAGACTTGCACTACGAGTCCCGCCTCCAGGCCCACATAGACTACAACGCCAAGTTCCTACTCAGGCCTGTCAACAAAGAGGAGGCAAGACGGATGACGTTGACAAGGGAGCAGTACATACAGGTAAATACAAAACATGAATATTCATTTCTTTTGAGATTAAGTATGCCTAATTTGATCTTCTGATATGTCGTCTACTTGATGTCCTGTAGGCGATTCTAAGCTAGTGCGCAACCCACCCCGATTGCTGGGAATATATTATGGACATCTGGTTGGACGGGGACTGGCAGAAGAAGCACGAGGAGGCCCGCGATAGGCTTTTGCAGATGCCAGGTGTACCTCACCATTAGGGCAGCCGCAGCCTCAGCAAATATGCAAAGGCATATGTAAGTCTCCACCATTGCTCTAATCTAGCCGCGCTCAATTCTACATCATTTCTAACCACATGTTGTTGTCTTTCTCGTAGTCAGATGCACACGGTGGCCAGCCAGTTGGTCAACTCAAGGCATATGCTCTGGCTCACATGGGCAAGGCGACAGCCGATATCGAGTACGACCTAGATGCCCCGCTTGAGGCGTACACCAACTCCAGCATCCACGACCGCCTCTCTTCGTACAGGAGGTGGCAAGGTCAGTCCATGGGCCGGGCTATGATCCAAGAACCGAGGAGCGCCTTGATCCTTAGCTCATGATGAGGGTGGGGCAAGGCAAGAAACATGGGTGGTTCTGGATTGGCGATGGCGTCCTTGACACGGCCTCTACTCCTCTCTACTAGCTCCGAGCAGCGAGCACGAGCTCAAGCGTGCCCATACGCCAACGGCCGACCACGGTGTCGGCACTCCAGGTAAGCATTCCTGTTTCATTCGTCGTTCTTTGACTTTTACATACCTTACCTATGAATTATTGAAACATTAGGGTCAAATGCTGCAGGCCTAGGTGTAGGAACTGCAGGCCGAGCGGGAGGCCGAGCGGCAGAGGCTACAGGCTTTGGAGGCCCAGCGGAAGCAAGATCAGCGGCAGATGGCCGAGATGATCAAGTTCATGCAGCAAATTAGCCAGCAACAAGGTTGGGCGATCCCATAGACGCTGCTTGCTCCAAATCCACCTCCACAACGTCCTGATTCTACCCCGATGAGTATAAGTACAAAGTTTTACTTTTTATGCTGAAACTTAGAAAAACCTAGTGAAATCTAGAGAAACCTAGTGGTGGTGGTGGTGGTGTGGTGGTCATGGTGGTGTGGTGGTGATGGTGGTGATGGTAGTGTGGTGTTGGTGGTGGTGGTCACGATGTTGTGGTGCTCATGGTGGTGTGGTGGTGATGGTGGTGGTGGTGGTGGTGGTGGTGTGGTGGTGGTGGTAAAGTGTTGGTGGTGAAGTGTTGGTGATGGCGGTGATGTGGTGGTGGTGGTGGTGGTGGCGGATATTTATCTTGTATATTTATCTCTTCTCTTGTCGCTCACGTGCAATCTCTTCTATTTTATGCAGCATCAATCGGGGGCGGTGTCGAACCACCTCGGAGGGTCGTCGGGATCGCACGTTGGGCCATCCCAACCCGGACCGTCGCTGTGAGCTTCAAATGGCAGCCATTGTGATATAATGCACTTGTGAACTTTGTGAACTATGCTTGTGTGTTTGGATTTTAGACGTGAGAGTCGAGATTGTGATACTTGTATGCTATGTTTGTGTTTGTGGTGGATTGTGATATACATTTGTATTATATATATATTTGTGTGATATATAGTTATGTTATATATATATATATATATGATGTATATCTTGTTTGCAACGATGGAAGACTAAAAACCAAAAAAAATTTGAATTTTTTCACTTCTTTGCCGAGTGTCATGACCATGACACTCGGCAAAGCTGGGAATCTGGGACACTAAGCTTCCTAGCTTTGCCGAGTGCCATGGTCAAGGCACTCGACAAAGAAAATTAAAAAAAAACTGCTTTGCCGAGTGCCTACCTACAACACCTGGCAAAGAAAATCCAAAAAAAAGAAAACAAGCTTTGCCGAGTGCCAGATGCAGGCACTCGGCAAAGCATTTTTTTTAAAAAATAAAAAACATATTTCTTTGCCGAGTGCCGACGCGTGGCACTCGGCAAAGGGGCCGTCACCGTGACCTAGCCGTCACGGTGGCTTTTCTTTGCCGAGTGCAGTCGTGGCACTCGGGAAATCCTTTGCCAAGTGCCTGACATGCGGCACTCGGTAAAGAAGCATTTGCCATGTAGGGATATGTCGATAGCTTTTTTGCTGAGTGCAGCACTTGACAAAGACTTTACCGAGTGCAAAGCTTTTTTTACTGAGTGCAACTCGACAAAGCACGCGTCTGCTGTAGTAACAATTGCATGCAAAGAGCCTGCAGGCAGCAGGCAATGTACGCATGCATTGGGCAGCATGCATGCTAAAGGAAGGCGAAGGCGATTTGAGCCAGTGAGCAGTGCATCGTTGATCAGCTTTGTCAGGGCACATGTTTAGGCCTGGTTTAGTTGGCAGAATTTTTAGCGAAATGGTACTGTAGCACTTTCGTTGTTGTTTGATAATTAGTGTCCAATCATAGTCTAATTAGACTTAAAAGATTCGTCTCGTGAATTTCGTCTAAACTGTATAATTAGTTTTATTTTTTATTTATATTTAATGCTTCATGCATGCGTCCAAAGATTCGATATGACGAGAAGTCTTGAAAAATTTTGTAAAATTTTGGGAACTAAACAACACCTTAGAGCAAACGGGAAAAAAAAGACAAAGATTTGGTTTGAGACGACGCATAGTACATGTTTATATGTTTTGGCACATCTGTGCATCAGGTGCAAAGGCTGTAGCAATTGTTTGTACGTGCGAGTTGGAAACTAATGCAAGCATTGTACTACGATCATATCTCTGATGTCTGATGTTACCAAATAAGTATTGTTAGATTGATTATGTAATATATTTTTATAGCAAATCTATTTTGAGATATAAATATCGATATTGTTTTTTTATAAATTCAGTCAAACTTAATTGATTGAATCATCAATAAATGAGATACACACTATTTTAGGACGAATGGAGTATACCGGCCAATATACTTTTTTGTTTAAAATAGGAAATATATAATTTTACGAAACCATCTTTGTAGACAGTTATACTCCCTTTACATTCTGAATTATAAGACGTTTTGGCTTTTTTCAATATCATAGCATTTATTATGTATTTAGGTATATAATATGTCTATATATATAATAAAAGCAATGTATCTAGAAAAGCCAAAACATCTCATATTTGGACTGGAGAGGGTATTTGTCTGTGACGGGAGGCCGCTAAATGTAGAGTTAGAACTAAACTAACGTTTTGGTTGTCTGAAGTCAACTCTTCCAAACATACTCCCTGGGCCCCAAAAAAAATACATGCCTCATTTTTCAAGGAGTCAACAAATCTCAACTAAAAATATAAAAAAACACTAGTATATATATTACCAAATAAGTATTGTTAGATTGATCATGTAGTATTTAAAACTAAACAAATTTTGAGATATAATTATAGATATTTTTTTCCATAAACGAGAGAATCATTGGTCATTGATAAGTGAGATACACACTATTTTAGGACGGAGAGAGTAGACCAGCCAATACTTTTTAGTTAAAACATAGAAAATATATAATTTTACTAATCATCTTTGTAGATAATTATACTCTCTCCATTCTAAATTAATTATAAGATGTTTTGGATTTTCTAGATATATAAAATTTGTTATGCATTTATGTTCTAAATACGTAGTAAAAACAATGTATCTAGAAAATGCCAACATCTTATAATTTAGAATTGAGGGAGTATTTGTTTTCTTTTTCTTTTTCTTTTTCTTTTTTCTATTGTAAAGAGGGAGTGCTTGTTTGTGACGCGAGGGAGTGCACACTTGGCTACCCATTCCAAACATATATTTCCATGGAAGACAATTGTCCAACGGTTATTAACTCGCTTCACCTTGGACACTGGCGCAGCTAGCTAGTAGGGTGGCTGGTGGCACGGCGTACGTGGGCCATGGGCCCAAAGACCATTACAATGTGTTGAACGTAGGAATGGAATGGGGAATTATTATACAACAAAAATGGTATGCAGTGTAGGTTATAGGTACTGAAAGATGATGTTAAGGCCGTGTTTAGTTTTAAAAAGTTTTTCCAAAAAGTGCTACAGTAGCCATCACATCGAATCTTGCGATACGTGTATGGAGCATTAAATATAGACGAAAAAAAAACCAATTGCACAGTTTGGTTGGAAATCGCAAGACGAACATTTTGAGCCTAATTAGTCCATGATTGAATACTAATTATCAAATAAAAACGAAAGTGCTACAGTAGCTAAATTCTCAAATTTCCCCAAACTAAACACAGCCTAAATTGGACCACCTTTACCCAAAACCATAGACACATACGCCACTGATCTTGGATCCTACAACACATGCTTGCCTTGAATCGATCAATGGATTAAAGGATGGATTAATTCCATTCCTGCAACAGCTGGCATACGTACCTTATTATTATATACTCCTATACAGAGAGCTAGACTCTGATCTATCTCTGCATGCAAGCAAGCGTACGTAGCACGAGTTAATTCTCTGCTTGCGTATGTAGTGTAACAACAGTGCATATGTGTGTGTGCCGCACGTCAATACGATGATGCAGAAAGGCCATCGCATTGCACTGCAACCCGTCTCTCGAATCGATCATGTACCCAAGTGTGATCGAGCCCCTGAACACCACATGCTGACATGCATGCTGATCCATCAGCAGGGAGCAGCCAGCAGGATCGGAGTTATTTCGGCTCTGTTCGGCATGATTTATTACTACTGTGGCTGATTTATAGTGCTGATTTATTGGCAGAGAGAAACGCTATTACATTGCTATGCAGTGCATAGGCGGCTTCAATTCAAGGCGAGCTGCGCGATGGCTGCTTGCAGCGCAGACGCAACCCGAAGCCTGCTGCCAGCTGCCTGCGGCAGTGCAGTGCATTTTCTGAATCCCCGGTGGGGGTACATGCGCGCAGTTGCAGAGATGGCTGCATGCATGCATGCATGCGTGGAGGGGAAGCCATGGGCGGAATGCTGCGTGCAGGGAGAAGTAGATGCTGCTCACGGAGCCGGCAGAGGGCCTATGCTTGTGTTGTGCACAGCGTTAATGGCCCGTTTGGTACTTGTCTTATGTGTACGTACGCATGCCGGCCGGCGTGAAAGGACGACTCCGATTTTGGAGGGAATACGAAATGGTTCGTTAATTGTTTTTCGAAATAATGGACGGTAAAAAAATGACATGGATGTCCTGTGAATCTTGAAGTTTATCTTCATTTTTTTCTATGGAGAAACCTATTTTGTACGGTCCAACTATATCGTACGAGTTTAGTTTTGGCCATGAGACTCAAAAACCATATAAATCTTTGACAATCCAACGGTTGAAACCGCTCATTTTTGGTCATATATAGCTGTTTTGATAGGTGATTTTGTTGGCGTGGACAACAAGTGGCACTGGACCCACATGTCATCAGTGTTTTCTTATCTCTCCCTCCTTAGCGCGTGTTTAGTTGGGGAAAGTTAGAAATTTGGCTACTGTAGCACTTTCGTTTTTATTTGGTAAATAGTGTTCAATCATGGACTAATTAGGCTCAAAACGTTCGTCTCGCAATTTCCAACAAAACTGTGTAATTAGTTTTTTTCCGTCTATATTTAATACTTCATGCATGTATCGCAAGATTCGATGTGATGGCTACTGTAGCACTTTTTTGGAAGTTAGGGTGGGAACTAAACACGTCCTTAATATCTCTCTATCTCTTGAGCCAAATCCACTGTCGCCAGCCAAAGCAGTGGCCACCGCTCCTCTTATGGCCAGTTCCGCAGTTCGCCAGCCGCCCATCCTCATCCTTCACCTCGCCCATCCTTTGGCCACCCTTCTTTAGTTTGCCTCTCGACCATCCTCTGTAGGCCCACAAAGCGTGAGATGACAGCTTCTTATCCGAAAGTGTCATAGCCGTGAGAGGAATCTACCCTCCTCAACGGTGACTTTTTTCTCTTACTATGCGGTTTGTAGCAAACCCATATGCATCTCTTCCTCATGGTTAGCCATCTCGCCGCAAGGCGGACCTGGCACTCGTGTTCTCAATGTGCAACATGGCGACCTTCAGCCTGTTCGGCGGGTGCTGATACGATCGTATACGATCGTGGATTATTACTGCTGGCTGATTTGGTGTAAGAGAAAAATATTGTTCTAGCTGAAAATTTACGATCGTTTACGACCAAGCAAACAGCCTGTTTATTGCGCTGTTGGTGGTAGTGTCCTGCTCAATGATCATGGCCTCTAGGTGGGCTCGAGATGCGGTCAGTCTAGATAAGGGGCGGAGCCAAGAATTATACATAAAGGGGCCGGTCGAAAAGAGCTAACTTGTAAAAAGTGAGTGTAGCTCAACATGTTAGAATCCTCATGGTGATTGTTTGGGTTAATTCATTGGCTTGACACGGTTGCTCTCATTTTTATATGTATTCTAGGATCTAAGGCACTATTCTTTTAATGGTAGTGGATATGTCCTTTGGCAGCAAGACTCTATGATGATTTTATAAATCTCGAGATCTACCGTTTAGTCTTTCAGAGGTGTTCATGGGGATGATTTTTATTATCTAGTTGTGTTTTGTATGATTTTATTATCTACTCTAAAAAGTCTATGGGATTCGTGTTGGTTAAACTTTCTTAAGCTTAACTAAGTCTATAGAAAATATTAGTAACATTTATATCTCTAAATAAGTTTATTATAAAAATATATTCGACGACATATCTAGTATATTAATATTTTTTTATATATTTGGTCAAAGATGAAAATATTTGACTTCTCGAGAAGCGAGAATAACCATTTTTATTGAATGGAGGGAGTAGCAGATATTAATAGGTATATATGACAATAATTTTGTTATACTCTTCCTCTTAATATAAATAAAAATTATAAAATTATACTAGCAAAATTTTTTATTATGATATATTAGGGGGGTCATGGCCCCCTGTCTCCGCCATTGGCCTAGATGCAGCCACCGTGGTGCTCGTCCACCACACCTTCATGATGACTGAATGTTGTGATTAATTTCAGAAGTGACGTGAGACTCAACCCTTCTGGAATTTATCATTTTCATCTATTTTGTTGCAGGCATACAACCAATGTTTGTTGTGATGACGTGACAAAACTAGTGAAAGAACCGAAGGCATGGGGCCTATTCTCTTTCAATATTTGTTAAGTGCTAGTTTGAGAGGTCTCTTATGTAAAGACTCGTAACTGGGTATTTATTCTTAGTTTGTTTGAGAATATGTACGATGAAGATTCAAATATGTTCGTATGTTTATGTAATGAAACTTGCATGTGAATTCATGCCAGTTCAAAAGTCAGCATCAACCGAACAAGCACTTGCAAGTAGCAGTTTTTTCCCTATTTTCCTTCTATGTATGTGTTCCTGTCCAGCTGAACAAATTTTTTTAATCAGACCAAGATTAGATAAGGATATGTTTTGAATCAGGCCAGAAATAAGTGGAGGAAGAGGATCCATTTGATCCTGGCCCCGTTCCAGGACAGGAACCTATCCACAGGAATCGAACGAGTGTAAGGTCGAGATGGTGACTAAAGGTGGATGAATAATCGTTACTAAATTTAATCACACCGGCTAACCGAAACAATTATGGAATTAAAACAATCGGTCTAGCCAAGATTACGCCCCTCTATCGAAGTTCACAAACACCTTATAAATATCCTAATTATACAACAAAGGTGTCGGGCTAGCTAGAGCTCATCTATCTAATTCTAGGTGCAAGGTCACACAAACCTATGCCACTAGTACTTAGCACACCGGGAGCTCCTACATAATTCTAGTAAGCAAAGGCACAAAGCTTCTAAACTCACTAGCAATACTCAATAATAAGGCAACCAATGCTAAATTAGAGAGCGCAAATACTTACCTACACAAACTAAGCAATGTTACTAACAAGGTTACATAAACTAAATTAGCCACACAAGGGAGCTAGTTCTATGCTACATAAGCAAGAAGGTAACTAGCAAGCTACACAAGCTAACTAATTACAAGAGCAACTACATAAGCACAATGTATATGAAAGTAACCACAAGCTTGGGTAAGGGGATCGCAAACCAACAGGAAGAACAATGTTGACACGGTGATTTTCTCCCGAGGTTTACGTGCTTGCCAACACGCTACGTCCCCATTGTGTCGACCACTCACTTGGTGGTTCGATGGCTAATTGGCATCACCCGCCAAGACCGCAAGAACCTACCCCGAAAGTGAGGGTAGCTCAATGACACGCTCAACTAGAGTTGCTCTTCGCGGTTCCCGCGGGGCGAGCACAATGCCCCTCACAAAGCTCTTCTCCAGAGCACCGCACAAGCTTCTTGCGGGCTTCGACGGAGACCACCACCAAGCCGTCTAGGAGGTGGCAACCTCCAAGAGTAACAAGCACCACCGGCTTGCAACTCGATCATCTAATGCCACTCGATGCAACCTCACGACGCAATCGCACTAGAATCGCTCACTCACACAAATCGAATGAACACTATCAAGCATATGTGAGATGGAGGGCTCCTAAGCACTCTCAAACATAGACACAAAGTCCCCCAAGGTGCTCAGCACCAGCCATGGCAGAGACCACCTTCTATTTATAGCTCCCACGAAAATAGAGCCGTTGTACCCCTTCACTGGGCACAGCTCAGGGTGACCGGACGCTCTGGTCAGATCGACCGGACGCACCCTGCCAGTGTCCGGTCAACGAATGGTTGCCACGTCATCCCTGGCTTCAAATACTGACCGACCGATCTCAACGGTTAAGTTGTGACCGGACGCAGCACAGTGCCAAGATAGGGCGCTGGACCCCAGCGCCCGGTCACTTCCAGTAAGGTTCCACTCGCGACTGAACGCGTCCGATCGGTCATGATCGGACGCAGCATCAACATCCGATCCTTTCTCTTCTTCTCTGTGCTACCATGTCAGCGGGACCGGACACACCCACCTAGCATCCGGTCACGAAGTGACCCAGCACCTGAACGAAGACCGATGCCTGCACCTTCACTGCTGCCACTGACTGGACGTAGGACCCCAGTGGCCGGTCAAAGTCCAATGCCTGCGCCTTCACTGCTGTCACTAATCGGACGCAGAACCCTAGCGTCTGGTCACTGCATGACCAGCGTCCGGTGCACTTTGTGAAACTCTATATTTTCTATACAGGGCGTCGGTGGCACCGTCGGACTATCCGCACTCCGCCAGTGAAGTTTTGAACCCTTTTCTTTACCGAGTTGATCCACATCAACTCCAACTTCTTCTCCTTTATAAATGTGCCAACACCACCAAGTGTACACCACCATGTGTATGTGTGTTATTATTTTCACAATCATTTTCCAAAGGATTAGCCACTCAACTTGCCACGCCACTCAATCCCAGCGGCGATGCAAAGTTAGATCACTCAAGTGGCACTAGATGACCGATATGCAAATAAGTTTGCCCCTCTTGATAGTACGGCCATCTATCCTAAATTCGGTTATCAACTTCTCTATACACCTATGACCGGTGACATAAAATGCCATAGGTTATATCTTTGCCTTGCGCATTTTATTCCATCTCCTCAAATGTTAATGCAATACATGCACCAACATGATCAACAATGATATGATCCACTTCATATCATCACGTAATCATATTGGTTCATCGATCTTGACTTCACTTGCTTTTCACCATTGCCTTCGGCCATCGGTGCCAAGTCTTGCTCAAGCTTCACCGCCATGTGGTCCATCGCTCCAAAGCCTCTGACTTAGCCTTCACTCTTGCAACCAGTCCATCAAACCAACTCTTGTCTTGATCTTCTCCAACTTGATCACATGACTCAATGTCATGTCTCATGTGTAATGAGCTCCTTCATCATCACATGTGTGAGCCTTGCAACATCTCCGAGCCATTTCCACCTCCATGGCATATGTTGCTAACACACATGTACCTGTGGACTAATCACCTATGTATCTCACATAAACACAATTAGTCCATCTAGATTGTTACTCAATTATCAAAATCACACAATGACCTTTCAACGAGGCCTAAGTAGATTCCAATTTCTTCAAAATAAAAAGATCCAAATGGCCCCTTAGTTGATTTTGGTTGTTAGCCCTTCAACCTTGTGTGGGGGGCTTTTGAGTCATCATTACGACTTACAAGTCACTTAGGTGAGACTCATTTGAATCCCTTGCTGTGTACTTCTAGTGCTTCTTAGCGTTGTTCAATGAGGCTGTCATTATTTTTCCCTATAATGTAAGCAAGCTCCGAAGACTCCCTTCTTTGTACTTGTACGTGGTACTACTTTATTCGATAAAACTGGTACTACACTATCGTGCGTAGCATTGTAATTCATTAAAAAAAACCCACTTGTGCAAGAAAAATGAGGGAGAAGTGTGAAGGCAAGGTTCACCATACGCTACAAACTAGTATATATACGTCCAAAAAAGTGTAATACGGTTTGAGAGTGAGTGGATGAATGCACTTTAGCAATTGACTAGGAATGATACATTCTAGGGGTTCATTTGGTAGCTCAGAACAATTTTAATGATAGCCATATGGATGCCCAAATAGGTGGCATGCCACTAGCACATTATTGGAACTATATATTAGGCACCACACTAATAGATACTATTGCTTATTCGTGCCATATCAGCCGACACATCATGTCAACATCTTGACCTATACATAGTCGTACGACTTCTTAGCCATGCCGACACTATGGGTATGGTAGCCTAGTGTGCCTATGCTGATCTGGACACTATAGGCCTACCAGACTAACTCGCTACTCTATTGTCAATATCACCGCGCTTAGGGACGACACATCACTTGCTTTGTCATCACCGTCATTGTGCTGTTAGAGCCGCCATCACCACACTAGGGCTATGTCGCTCGCTCTGCCTCAACCATAGTCATGCTCCATATGCAACCACGCCACATGCGAGTCCACAAAAGGGAGGCAAACAGGCGAAAGGAAAGAGATGAGATACAAAAGCAAGGAGATAGGGTTTTGGAAGGGGTGTCTATATACTTCACTCTCCACTCAACCAACGGTCCTAATCTACTCTAAGGCCATATAACGGTAGGAACAAATCGAACAGGGGTAATGTCTGGCCCATAATCGTGTCATGCCTAGGTCAGCAATACAGACCAGGATGCCAGCATTAGCACTATAGCCATCGCCAATAGGTCAACCATGTTAGTGTTGTGCTTTTTAAGGAATTGCGTAGGACCATAGAATGGGCCTAGCTCATTTGACCATCTAAAGAAAGCCACAAACGCTATAGTCGCTCAAATAGGTAAGGACCAAAATATTTAACTATGAATCACCGATCATTCTCCTTATTTTGATTGGGCATGTGAAATGGCCTTAGAGTAGTTTGTACTCATTGTAAGGAAAATGGACCCTAGGCCCATTTACTTTGGATTTTGGTGTTTGATGACCAACACAACCAAATTAAACTAATGAATTTGCAAGTAATTATTTTGTAGTTCAATAGGGTGCAAGACGTAACTTGGACGAAGGCGATATGATAATCCCACGATCAACACCATAAGCAAGATCCTAGAAGCATAAGAGAAGACCCAAAATATCAAGCAAAGTCCAAGCACGAAGATGGGAACGCAAGATCACAAAGAAATGAGCTCGGTAGAGGTGACTAGATGAGGCCCTATGAGGACCGAATGCGTCCGATCAGTTGCTCAACAATAGCAGGCGTCAGCAGCAGTGACCGGATGCTGAGCGAGGCAGTGATCGGACACACAAACTTCACTATTTATCATCGCAACAACAACTCAGTGAGGACTGGACACAACGGCACTGGATGACCGGACGCACAAAGTGCAGTGTCAGATAATGTCCAGAGAGGTTCTAGAGCGGCGTAAATGCGACTAGACATGTCCAGTCGATGATGACCAGACTCGGCAGTGCCTTAGATCTCTACACGCGCTCAACGGTCAGGATGACCAGATGCTTTCGATCAGGACGACAACAGCGTCCGATCAGTAGCAGAAAGCTGGGTTTTGCCCCCAACGGCTACTTTTTCCATGGGACTTATAAATAGACCCCCCAACCAGGCATTTGAGGTATGAAGAGCTGAGGAAACATACCAAGGGTATTGATACACTATTTTAGTGATCTCCACTTGCATAGTTCTTAGTGATTCATTAGGTGATTAGCATAGGTGCTTTGCGAAGTGCTTAGGTTGATTAGACCACCGCTTATGTGCTTTGCTCTAGGTTTAGGCCTAGTGTTTAGCGAGGTTTGCACACCTCTTATCACTTGGTGCTTGCGCGCACCATTGTTGTACATCAGAGGGCTTGTAGTCTTGCGAGATCACACCAACCATGTTTGTGGTGTGGCTGCCACCATATATCGAAGGAAACAAGGCCCGCGGTGGTTTGGTCAGAAGCTTGATAGTGAAGACGACGGAGAGCATCCGGAAAGGCTTGTCGGAAGGCACGTCAGAGACCCACTTGCACGTGGAGAAAGTTAGAGGCTATCCACGGAGTTACTCGATCGGGAGCTTGGCCCTTGCAAGGGATTCCTTGTGAGGGGCTCCAACGAGGACTAGGAGAAAGCTTGAGCGCTTCTTGATACCTCAGTAAAAATACCAGAGTCATCGACGGGTGTTTGCACCTCTACCTCATCTTTACCTTTTGCATTTACATTGCTACCTTGGTTGTGTGCTTTACTTCCCTAACTTAGTTGATAGGCTAGTTGATATGATTGAAACCTAGATTGCATCACTCTTTTGCGGTAGAGATAGCAACACACCTAGCAAAACCATAGTTGTACATTTAGATAGATTACTTTCCTACATAGGTTTTGACTAGGTTAAATTAGAGGTCTTAGTTAGAAGTAGAATTTTAAGTTGCCTAATTCACCCCTCTCCCCTCTTAGGTGTCACGGTCCCTTACAAGTGGTATCAAAGCAGGTTGGCTCAATTTGGACATTTAGCTTCACCGCCGTTGAGTCGACGCTATTTAGAGTGGTTGGGATGGATACCTCTAGGCCTCCGCACTTTAATGGCACTAACTTCCCCTACTATAAAGCTAGAATGGCTTGTCACCTTGAGGCGGTAGATTTGGATGTTTGGAGAGTGACTCGTGACGGGATGAAACACATTAAGAATCCCGATAAACCCACAAAGAGTGAAGAAAAAGAAATTCATTTCAATGTTAGAGCTAAAAATTGCTTGTTTGAATCTTTTAGCATATATGTGTTTAACCAAGTGTTCACTTTAAATACGGCACATGAAATTTGGTTAAAACTCCAAGAGCTCCATGATGGCACAACTAATGTCCATGAGCAAAAACATTGTCTAGCTAAATAAAATTATGATTCCTTTAAAATGAATGATGATGAGCTTGTTCGTGATATGTATTCTTGTTTAAATCTAATTATCAATGAGCTCCATTCAGTAAGATTAATGAAGCTAGATGATGCAGACATCGTGAGAAAGATCATCTCCATGCTACCATAAAAGAAATATGCAAGCATCATCACCATCCTTCATAACATGGAGGACTTGAGCACCATGACCCCAGCCATAGTCATTGGCAAGATAGTGACATTTGAAATATCACGGAAGATGGTCAAGAAGAAGACTCGTCATCAAGCAAAGGTAAAACTCTTGCATGTAGTGAGAAAAAGAAGATGAAGGGCAAGCAAGTTGAGACAAGCTCAAGCTAAAACTCCTCAAGTGAAGAAGAAGATGAGGATGATGATGATGATGAATCAAGTGATGATGATCAATCTTTCTCCTCCACCTCCGACCTTGATGAATAATCAATCAAACTTATCAACAAGGTGGAAAGGATGATCCAAAGGCTCAATGTCAAGGGTGTGCCCATCTAAATTCAAGATTTTATTTTCACCAATCAAATAAATGAGCAAAGAAAAAAAGGATGTTATGCATATGGTGAGTTGGGGCACTTTGTGGAAGTTTGTCCAAACATGCCTACACCCAAGGCAAAAAAGAAGATGTGCAAGGATAAATCCCTCATATCAATAAGATCATGTGATGATTCTTCAAGTAAAGAAGAAAGACCATCATAAGAGGCAAGGGTACAAGCACTCATCATCAAACACTTCACAAGTGTGCCTTATGGCACGAGGTAATAAAAAGTCTATCCCTAGTGATAGTGACAATAATAGTGATATTGATGATGAGCTACCTTCTTATGAGCAACTTGTGCAACAAAATCTTAAATATGCTAAAAGTTGTACTAGTCAATAAAATAAGTTAAAAAATGTTATAACAAAAGCTAGATAGTTCACAAGAAACATATAAAACCTTTCTCGAACAATATGAGACATTTGCTAATCTCAATATTGAACTATCTACTAAAATTGAGCAACTTGAGGCTAGTTGAAAGGTCCTAATATGGCTAGAGGGGGGGTGAATAGCCTATTTAAAAATCTACAAATCAACTAGAGCAATTTGATTAGTATGACAAATAGCGTAATGCAAACTTGCTCTAGCTCTACAAGGGTTGCAAGCCACGTATCCAACAATTCTAGTTGCAATGAATACTTGGGCACACAAACTTGCTATGTAATTACTCACTAAGAGCTCTCAACCTTGCTACTCTAAAGAGCTCAACTAGATGAATGTAAATAATAAAGCAAGCTCTCAATTCTAATTACACTAAAGAGCTTGTATCAACTAGTTTGCAAGAATGTAAATGAGTGAGTAGAGTGATTATACCGACGTGTAGGGGATGAACCAATCACAAGATGAATATATAGCCAATCACCGGGAGAATGCTAAAGAAGAGAGACAATCGATTTTCTCCCGAGGTTCACGTGCTTACCAACACGCTACGTCCCCATTGTGTCGACCAACACTTGGTGGTTCGGTGGCTAAGAGGTGTTTCACAAACCTCGTCTACACAATTGGACACCGCAAGAACCGACCCACAAGTGAGGTAACTCAATGACACGAGCAATTTACTAGAGTTACCTTTCGGCACTCCACCGGGGAAGGTACAACTCCCCTTACAATCACCGGAGACGGCCACGAACAATCACCAACTCGTGCCGATCCTCCACCGCTGCTCCAACCGTCTAGGTGGTGGCAACCACCAAGAGAAACAAGCAAAATCCGCAGCGCAACACGAATACCAAGTGCCTCTAGATGCAATCACTCAAGCAATGCACTTGGATTCTCTCCCAATCTCACAATGATGATGGATCAATGATGGAGATGAGTGGGAGGGCTTTGGCTAAGCTCACAAGGATGCTATGTCAGTGAAAATGTGCCAGAGTCCTCCTTTGAGCCGGCCATGGGGCTATAAATAGAGCCCCCATCAAATAGAGCCGTTATACCCCTTCACTGGGCAAAACGCGCTCTGACCGGACGCTCCGGTCATACTGACCGGACGCTGGCCCTCAGCGTCCGATCGCCCGATGGACGCCACGCGTCACCGGCTTCAAACGCTGTTCGTCAGATTTCAACGGCTACGAAGCTGACCGGACACTCCGGTAAAACTGACCGGACGCTGAAGCCCCAGCGTTCAGTCGTTTCCAGTAAGCTCCCCGAGGCATGTTTTTTCGACCGGACGCAGACCAGCGTCCGGTGCTCAACCCTAGCGACTGTGCCGTCTGACAGCTCGACCGGACGCAGCCCTTCAGCGTCCGGTCGCTGAGTGACCCAGCGTCCGGTCAGTAGACCGACGCCAGCATCATTTCGACCAACTTCATTTCAACTCTAACTTCTTCACCTTTACTCAAATGTGTCAACCACCAAGAATTTTGCATCCGGCGCAATAGAAAATAGACATTTCATTTTCCCAAAAGCGCCGAATCCCGCCTCGCAAGCTCGGTGGGAGGGAGAGAGGGACCCAAACCCATCTCAACCCTGCAAACACCTTGTGCACATGTGTTAGCATATTTTCACAAATATTTTCAAGGGTGTTAGCACTCCACTAGATCATAAATGCATATGCAATGAGTTAGAGCATCTAGTGGCACTTTGATAACCGCATTCCGATACGAGTTTCACTCCTCTTAATAGTACGGCTATCTATCCTAAAAGTGATCAACTTCACTAAGTGTCTTGATCACTAAAACAAAATAGCTCCTACATTTTATACCTTTGCCTTGAGCCTTTTGTTTTTCTCTTTCTTCTTTTCAAAGTTTAAGCATTTGACCATCACCATGCCATCACCATTGTCATGATCTTCACCATTGCTTCATCACTTGGAGTAGTGCTACCTATCTCATAATCATCTTGATAAACTAGGTTAGCACTTAGGTTTTCATCAATTAACCAAAACCAAACTAGAGCTTTCACTAGTGCAACAACAAATGCATGCACAATCAATGATGAGCAACTTGTAAAGAAAAATGAAAAATTAAAAGAAAAGTTAGCTAGCTCACAAGATGCTTATAAAAGTTTGCTTGCTAAAATGGAAACCATGTGCAAATATTGTGATGAGCTAACTAATAAAATTGTTAATCTTGAAGCTGTCGGTACAACCCTCCCCAAGGCACCTAAAAGGAAAAGTTCTATCTTTGATATGCCTAAAAAGGATGCTTCTACTTCTTGCAATGATTTATGTTTAGACTTACCCTTGTGCAACCAAGTTTGTATTGAGAAGGTTATTGTAGATACATGCACACAAGAGGTCGTAATAGAGAATGAGCAACTAAAGCAAGAAGTGGCTCACCTTACCAAGGACTTGACTCAAATAAAAGGCAAAATGGAGCAAGCCCAACATCATCAAGATAACACCGTTAAGGGAGTGAAGAAGCTTGATGAAGGACAAACTATGTTTTGCTACGTGTGCTACAAGGAAGGCCACAAGTATGGGTGCATTTCATGGGGTGCATCATTATGGACAAGGTAATTGCCAAGTGGGTTAGTGAATACTATGGACCCAAATTCCCCTTCCCATATTATGTAACTATATTTAATTTCTTGCAGTTTCAATTAGCATCTAGTTCCTTTTCATGCCTAGGTTTGTATTTGCATGTTTAATCTTTTGTCTTGCATACACTAGGTATATCTTATGATAGCCTTGCTTGGTTTCACTCTTAACCCTTGGAGCAAAACTTACATGGTTTAAATTGTTTAGGAGCACAACACATAGCTTGTTTTACAATTATTCATCTAATATGTGCAAAAGTCCAAATTGTAGATAACTTCCTCTGAATATCACTTTCGAAAATGATTCTCACATTCATGTGATGTCATCTTTGAAGTGGTATTTTTTATTCTAAAATCAATGTGCATGTCTCATACAAGTATTCTATACTTGTGTGCACAAAATTAGGGAGATGTTACTCTACAAGTTGGATGCTTTAAGACTAACACCTTTTCAAGCTTATCATGTGTGTAGTAATCTCATTGCAAGGAAAATAGAGTCTCCGGAGTTAAGCATCATACTTCAAATATCCACCACTTACTACAAGTGGTATTAATTAAATTGGTTTCCACATGTGGTATTTCTGAACCGATATCATCATGTTGATTTCACTTTGGTATTTATATACTTTCTTCATGCATTATATAGATTAATCTCCCTTGAGCATTAATTTGTCAATTATGCATAAACTACATTCTCTATCATATATATGCATATATTTAGGGGGAGCTTAGTCTATGCAATATGAGAGTCAAATTTTGTGACCTATTCCACTCCACATATAAAGGATCACAAAGTTTGACCCTCTCTTGTGCTACTAATGTCTTTCTTTTCAGTATTTGATTCCAAAGGGGGAGAATTTGTAGGACCAAAAGAAAGGCCGGTCATAATAATTTACAAGTGGTAATGATCTGAGAAAGGGAGAATAGTGGATTATGGAGTTAGGGGGAGGCTTAAATCCATAATGCCACATGGGACATTTGCAAGGGCAAGATAAGTTTCCAAAGATATTTACTTGTGGTATCTTTTAGCATCATATAACCTTGCCCTTTGCATTGCATCCTAGCAAGTAAATAGTTTTTAAATTCCAAAATTTTTATTATTTGTTTGCTTTTGTCGTGTTGTCATCAATCACCAAAAAGAGGGAGATTGTATGGAAAATGAGCTCTAGGTCCATTTACTTTGAATTTTGGTGTTTTATGACCAACACAACCAAATTGGATTAATGAATTTGCAAGTAATTATTTTGTAGTTCAATAGGGTGCAAGATGTGACTTAGACGAAGGTGACATGATAATCCCATGATCAACATCATAAGCAAGACCTTAGAAGCACAAGAAAAGACCCAAGATATCAAGCAAAGTACAAGCACGAAGATGGAAACCAAGCCGGACGCAAGATCGTGAAAAAACGAGCTTGGTAGAGGTGACGAGACGCGACCCTATGAGGACTAGACACGTCCGATCAGTTGCTCGGCAACAGCAGGCGTCAGTAGCAGTGATCGGACGCTGAGCGAGGCAGTGACTGGACACACGGACTTCACTGTTTATCATCGCAGCACAACTCAGTGAGGATCGGACGCAGCGGCACTGGATGACCAGACACACAAAGTGCAGTGTCCGATCATGTCCAGAGAGGTTCTAGAGCGGCGCAAATATGACCAGACACGTTCGGTCGATGATGACCGGACTCGGAAGTGCGTCCGATCTCTATGTGCGTGCTCAACGGTCGGGACGACCAGACGCGTCTGGTCAGGACGACAACAGCGTCCGGTCAGTAGCAGAAAGCTAGGTTTCGCCCCCAACGACTACTTTTTTCATGAGACTTATAAATAGACCCCCAATAGGGCATTTGAGGTGTGAAGAGCTGAGGAAACATACCAAGGGTGTTGATACACCATTTTAGTGATCTCCACTTGCATAATACTTAGTGATTCATTATGTGATTAGCGTAGATGCTTTGCGAAGTGCTTAGGTTGATTAGACCACCGCTTATAAGCTTGCTCTAGGTTTAAGCCTAGTGTTTAGTGAGGTTTGCATATCTATTATCACTTGGTGCTTGCGCGCACCATTGTTGTACATCGGAGGAGCGTGTAGTCTTGCGAGATCACACCAACTGCATTTGTGGTGTGGCCGCCACCATGTACCGAAGGAAACAAGGGCCGCGGCGATTCGCCCGGAAGCTTGATAGTGAAGACGGCGGAGAGCATCCGGAAGAGGCTTGCAGGAAGGCACGTCGGAGACCCACTTGCGCGTGGGGAAGGTCCGAGGCTATCCACGGAGTTACTCGACCGGAAGCTTGGCCCTTGCGAGCGATTCCTTGCCAGGGGCTCCAACGAGGATTAGGGGAAAGCTTGAGTGCTTCTTGATACCTCGGTAAAAATACCGGAGTCATCGATGAGAGTTTGCACCTCTACCTCATCTTTACCTTCCACATTTACATTGCTACCTTAGTTGTGTGCTTTACTTCCCTAGTTTAGTTGATAGGCTAGTTGATAGGATTGGAACATAGGTTGCATCAGTCTTTTGCGGTAGAGATAGCAACACACCTAGCAAAATCATAGTTGCACATTTAGAGAGATTACTTTCCTGCATAGGTTTTAACTAGGTAAAATTAGAGGCCTTAGTTAGAAGTAGAATGTTAAGTTACCTAATTCACCTCCCTCTTAGGCGTCACGGTCCCTTACACTCATTTTATTTCTTATTGCCTGCTCTCTGTGCTAGCAATTCTATTTGTTCCGTTAATCTTTATTTAGTGAAAACAAGTTAAAATAAGTTGTATTTAAGTTGTTGTTCACCAAACAAAAAGTTCAAGATTTTGTTATTCATAATTTCATTTATATGTTTTTATAAGTAAAATACATTTTCTTGTTAACCAGAATGTAGTCTACTAGCCAGATGCATGTAGTCATAAAGTGGTTTTGATTCATCAAAAAAAAGATTCTGGATCCTACGAGAATACGTATCTTTAACCAAAAACATCATAAATGTATTTTGTTATGTTAGACGTATCAAAATACATGTTTCAGTCGATGGTATAAAATATTTGGATAGAATGGATAGAAAATTTTCCATGGTATGAGGTCCAGTGCTTATGGGTGTTTTTGCATTTTCTGAGAGCTTTTCATCTACCAAAACTTGATGGTATAAAGTACTTGGATAGAAAAGCTTGATGGTATAAAGTACTTGGATACGAAAATTTCCATCGTATGCTGTGTGTTTTAACTTTGTCAAAGTTTTTCAGAAACAATAAAAAACACATGATTCATCTCATTATCATTTGTCCTAGTCCAATACTGTAACGCCCTGACGGCTAAGGATCACTCTATACGTTGAATGAACCATACCTGCTAATTAACTCTCTTACGCTTTCATCCTCGCCTCACGCAAAACGATCGATCTGAAGTTAACAACTTCCTAGGTCCAGCCTTTTAAGTTGGCTCAGCTCTCCTCGAACATACAATATGTACTAAACTTTGCTGCTACAGTGCTTTTCCGCATGGCTGCAGTACCCCCAGGCTACAGTGTCACGAATTCGGTCCAGCCTAACTGGCCCAATGGGCTGAGTCTCACATCCACCCACCCTCAAAGAGGATTCGATGTCCTCGTCGAACGCTGAACCAAGCTACCTAGTAGGACAAATGTCCAGAACCGAATCTCTTGGCCACGTTCGTATTTTCAGTTCCCGGACTGCTAATTAACTCTCTTGCGCTTTCGTTCTCGCTTCGCGCAAAAGGATCGATCCGAAGTTAATAGCCTCCCAGGTCCATCCTTTTAAGCTGACTCAGCTCTCCCAATTTCCAGCGTGACTAAACTTTGCTGCTACAGTACCTCCGAAGCTACAGTGTCACGAATTCGATCCGCCCCAACTGGTCAATGGGCTGGGTCTCACCAATACTTAGAACGACCCTAAATCCAATAGATTGTTGCCCCAACTTGCCAAAACTTGCCACAGAAATTTGGTCGCCTATTTAGATTGCTACCGCAACTCGCGACCCCGTGTCATGTACCCGCCTATCTTTTTTCTCGAACGTGTCGTGTAGCACGTATTTCCATTAAGAGGAAGTAGACAACACCAAACCAAATAACAAACGGCTCAACACTAGGTAACCAAAGGTTTCCTAGGCGAGGAGAAGGAAGAAAAAACAGAAGCGAAAAAAACTAAAGAAATCTACGACGAAGCCCGACTACTACCACAAGAGGGACTAAAAGCAACAACGGGCTGAACGATAGCGAGCTAGTAAACTAGGCCATGGGCAACGATTGAACGACCTAGGGCGGGTACCCAGAGGTAGGCTAAACCTCAAGATCAACCCCCTCCACCAGTTGGATGCCCGCAATCGCGCAGCCTGCCGGGAAGAGCCTCCTGATTGCCTCGTGCTTGGACTCCGAGAGAGGCCCACCGAATAGGGCCATGTACTCATCGAAATCGCCCTCCGCATCGGCTTGCGGCTCCTGATCCTGCTGGCGGACTCCCCATTTTGCCATCAACACGTTCTGGGCTTGCACGGTCGGGTTGGAGGCTCTACATCTGCTCTTGGCCGCAAGCCTTCCGCTACGATGTGGCGGTGAGAATGTGCATTCAACCGCACGACGCCTCCTAGGAACACGGAGACGTGGAGGTTCGACCAAGATCGGCTCTGTGATGGTAGAGCAAAGCTACGACTGAAGATACTGCGAGATTGCACCTGGTGACACCAAAGCTGGCGCCACAGCCGCCGCCGCACCCATGGGCGACAAGGCCACAGGCTAGGAAGGAACTCTGGACGGTGTCCTCGCGTAGTCCGAGTGCTCCTCGTCCGAAGAAGGGGCCGAGCGAGATGGGCCAACGAGCTCCACATTGACGCAGCCGGCCCCCCAATCGGAGGAAACATCCTCCAGATGTGCCCGCCCAGATGCTTTCCCAAGCTTGGGTCCCCCTGGGCGTCCACAATGTGTCAGCAGGGACACATCAGCTGATGGAGGTTGAGTGTTATGGCCTTCATCCTCAGTCGATGACCCACAGCTGGGCCTCAACAGCTCAACTCCATAGCTTCCGAATCCGGCACAAACGTCCGTGGCCAGTTCGTACCCGCCTATCTTGTGTCTTGTCTCCTGCGAACCTCAAACCACATGGATCTCCACGAGCACTCCAATCCATTAATCCTTTCCTCATCAAAAAAACAAAACAAAACAAAACAAAAAAGAATCATTCTTTGTGCAAACCCTAATAATAACTAACACTAGCAGAGTACTAATCCCATGGAGCCACGAGCACATGCATGCATTTGGTGTGGTCTAAGCCTAAGACCGGCCAGGCTCTCCTCCAACCATGATTAATTAACCAATAATTGCGGCCATGACCATCAGCTTGCACCTCCCCTTCTTGAATCATAAATTCTTAAGCATCTCCCTTGACGAGCCATCCGTACGTCGGCCATGGCCGATGGGCGACAGCTCGCACTGCTGCACTGCACGTCTGCACGGCCGGTCTTCGTGGTCAGGCCTGGCCGGTGGGTGGTGACCGGTGACCACCACGACGACGAGGACACGCCGGCGCCGGCGACGGCACTCTCACCAGTCGCCCGAGGCGCCGCGTGAGCCTGTGGCTGGCCACGGGCCGGTACAGTACCAACCCGTACACGCAGCGCGAGATGCCGCGCCGGCCCTGGACCACGGCGGCGGTCACACGGGAGGCCACAGGGTTCCGCGCCCGGGCACGATCCCAACCGACTGGCGGGCGGGTTCTTTTTACGCGCGCTCTGTAGCCCCTCTGACAGGTGGGCCAAGGATAGTGCGGCCGGTCAGGCTTCGGCCGCTGACAGGTGGTGTCCGCTGCAGGTGGGACCACCATGTCATTGAGGTCCCAGGCGGACGACCGCAGCGAGCCAAACGGCGTGGAGGGGTTTTGATTTTTGAAAAAATGAAAACAGGATGGCCACGGCCCACGGGCCCCTACAGGCTACACGTATGCCAGGGGCCCAGTCTCTGACGCGGTGGGCCCGGAACCGTCAGCCTTAACACCCCCTCCCTCCGTTTCTTTCTCTCTCCTACCACCACCACCCTATGCTATGCTCTGATGATCTGATCTCCCCCCGATTCTCGGCCCTCGCTATCTCTCCTCGCTGCGCGCAGAGCAGCGGCTACTCACCGAAAGCAACCACAGTCGCGTCGCCATCGCCAGCGCCACCACAAAAACGCATCGCACGCAGAACCCCTCGCACTCCTACTCCCTCCCTGCCTCCGTCCCTCCTTGGTGGTGCCCGTCACATGAACATGGGCATGGAGCAGCAGCAGAAGCACTTGCGCCGGTGCTAGCTGCGACGTGAGCTCGTAGCGGCCAGTGGCAAGGACTTGCTGGCCCGCCCGGGTTCGCTGTTGCCGGAAAGGCGGTAGCTTTGGAGCAAGAAAGCGACGGTTGCGAAAGGTTCTTGCGGATTCGCGCTCGGGAATGGCAGCGAGGGCGGCTGCGGTGTCGGCGGCGGCGGTGCTGCTTATTGCGGCTGCGGTGTCGGCGTCGGCGGCGGCGGTAGGAGGGGACGGGGATGGGGACGGCCAGGCGCTGATGGCGGTCAAGGCGGGGTTCGGGAACGCGGCCAACGCGCTGGCGGACTGGGACGGCGGCCGCGACCACTGCGCCTGGCGCGGCGTCGCCTGCGACGCCGCCTCCTTCGCCGTCGTCGGCCTGTGCGTGCGCTCTCCTCGACCTCTCCTCCTCCTCCCGTGCTCATGGAATCTTCTCGCCCCGCTTCCTGCATTTATTGCTCCGATTGGCTTCTTGCCGTCATTCGGTTCGCTTGATCGTGGTGGCTTTGATCGTGGTGGCTTATAAGTCGACTGATGCTGTTTTTGTTACGAGAGAGAAAAATAGCTTATCGTAACTGATAAGCCTGGCTGATATGATCGAGCGAACCGGACGATGTCTTTCATGCGTTCTTGATCAGGAGGAAACACTGTCTTTGGGGGAACAAGGAGCAGATGACACCTTGCCGCAGTTGTTCTTTCTTTTTCGCCATCGGAGCATGTTTCGGCCATTGAAGTTTTGTTCACAAGACACTCCTTTGCCGTAGTACACCATATATCCGTACGGTGCTCTGTTTTTTTGCTCTACTGTTCCTTTCTCTTGTAATGTCTTTTTCAGCTTATTTTTTCAACCGAATCCATGTTTTTGTCTGACACCAAATCAGTATTTGGTCTCGTTTTTCCAGCGAAAGGAACGGAGAAGTAAAGGGTCGTTTTTTTATTTGTTTGCTGAAAGAAAAGAAGAATCTTCTGATGAGATTGTTTGCTGTGGGGAAAAACAGGAACCTGTCAAATCTAAACCTCGGAGGGGAGATCTCGCCGGCTATAGGGCAGCTCAAGAGCCTACAGTTCGCGTAAGTGGGATGACTTGGAGAAACGTACAATTTCCTCCATCCGCCTGAGATTCTGTGCATTTGACTATACTCCTACCTGCATCTCTGTTTTTTAATCCTCATCTGATTTGACCCCTCGTGCCATGATGTGACACAGTTCTTTAGTACTATTTTATTTACTTTAAGCCGACACATCCTAGATTTGGCTTGCTGATTAGTTTATTTGTGTGCTAATGATTTGCTCGTGCAGGGATCTCAAGCTGAACAAGCTCACAGGCCAAATCCCAGATGAGATTGGGGATTGTGTCTCCTTAAAATATTTGTATGTCCCTAAATCAAGCAAGTCTTCTTTTATTGTGTTACTACCTTTTCGCTGTCGATTAGCCATTTTTAAATTGGTTTCTGTTTTTTCTTGTCTCCGCAGGGATTTGTCTGGAAACTTGCTGTATGGAGACATCCCCTTCTCCATCTCCAAGCTCAAGCAGCTTGAGGACCTGTAAGCTCTAGCTCTATCTATTCCTGTTTCCTGACTGCATTTTACCAAGAGCTATGACTTTTAAGATGGTCACTTTTGCACCCACCTATACTTGGGTATGTTAGTGGTTACAGTAAAAATGGGAGGCAGTTGCATATGCTGCAGTCATGATTATAACTTGTGATGCAGACATTTGTTATGGTGATAGAAATTTGCTTGTCTGTGTTTTGTGTCTTGCTAGTTGCTACCTACTCTTTCTAGTGCTTTTGTATTGCTGGTTTTTGTGACATTTTTCTCTCCTTTCTTGACAGGATTTTGAAGAACAACCAACTCACGGGACCCATCCCTTCCACATTGTCCCAGATTCCAAATCTCAAGACCTTGTGAGCTTCCTGGGACCTTTCTCTATCCGTGACCCTTTTACTTCTTTTGTGATTGCTGGACACATTTGGTGATTTATGTTCTGTTTGTTTCACCTACTTTTTTGTGCTTTAGTGCGCACACCAAAGGAATTTCCTTTTGTGTACATTCTTTGCCAGTGCGACTTATTATGCTGTCTTGGTAATGAAATGTTTGTTTGTCCCTTTGTAATAGGGATCTGGCACAGAACAAGCTTACCGGCGACGTCCCCAGGCTCATCTACTGGAACGAAGTACTGCAATACCTGTAAGAGCTCTACATCATTTTGTTTTGCCCACTGTAGAAGATGTTTCCAGGTGATAACATTTCTGTTATCTTGATCCTCAGAGGCTTGAGGGGTAACTCACTGACCGGAACTTTGTCACCTGATATGTGCCAACTGACTGGCCTGTGGTACTTGTAAGTTTACTGCTCTGCTCCATTGCATGTCCTGATGCATAAGCTGCAGCTTGATCTTATCGACATTGGTTGCCTTCCATATATACAGTGATGTAAGGGGGAACAATCTCACAGGAACAATTCCAGAGGGCATAGGGAACTGCACTAGCTTTGAGATTCTGTATGTTGGTTCTGGCAATTATGTTGGTGTTTTGGTTCTCCCAAGTTTAGGATGCTATGATGCGAATCTTCCTTTGTATTTGGCTTGCAGGGATATTTCATACAACCAAATCTCTGGAGAAATACCTTACAACATAGGTTACCTTCAAGTAGCCACACTGTAAGTCTTCCTGATGTCTTCAAATCTTCTATACTTCAGCAGTTCAGCAGACTTATGTCCTCATATATATGTACCACGCAGTCCTTCGGTTTGATCCTTGCATTGTTGTTTTACAGGTCACTTCAAGGAAATAGACTGGTTGGCAAAATCCCAGAAGTGATTGGCCTCATGCAGGCTCTTGCTGTCCTGTGAGTACAAAAAACTCACACTTGAATCCATGCTTATTGGTTTCTTTATCTTTACTAGCCCATAATGAGTTCTTTTTTTCTTTTCTAAAATTGTTTCTCAGAGACCTTAGCGAGAATGAACTGGTGGGACCGATTCCTCCGATACTTGGCAACCTGTCCTACACAGGCAAACTGTTAGTATCATCAACAATATTCTTCTTCCCCAAAGCTACCTCCTTTTCTTTTATTAATAGTTTGATCACCACTCGTTCCAGCTATTTACATGGCAACAAACTCACTGGACATATACCACCAGAACTGGGGAACATGAGTAAACTTAGCTACCTGTAAGTTACTCTTAACTAAATAATTTTGTGCTGCTGTTGTCTGTAATCTTAATGAAGGTCAATATTTGTTCCATCCAGGCAGCTGAATGACAATGAACTAGTGGGCACAATCCCAGCTGAGCTTGGCAAACTCACAGAGTTATTTGAATTGTAAGAACCTATCCTGTATGGAAGTATGCAAATTAGTGTCTATTTTGGTCTGTGCAATTTCTGATAAGTTCTACATTTCTCTAGGAATCTTGCCAACAACAATCTTGAGGGTCATATTCCTGCAAACATCAGCTCTTGCAGTGCACTGAACAAATTGTAAGTTTATAAGCATGCATTTGTCACAGTATTCAACAGAACACCTATATGTTTCTCATGCTATCATTTATGTTTTGTTCTCAGCAATGTGTATGGCAATAAACTGAATGGCTCTATCCCTGCTGGTTTCCAGAAGTTGGAGAGTTTGACATGCCTGTGAGTACATTTGCAGCAGTTTGCTTACAATTGTTGCACTTCACAACGCATTATTATTTCATTTTACCAGACCCTGACATGTAATTGAATTTCTTAAAAAAAATTACAGGAACCTTTCTTCAAACAATTTCAAAGGCCAGATTCCCTCTGAGCTTGGTCACATAGTCAACTTGGACACACTGTAAGGAGATCCATTTTATCGGTTACCTAGTGATATGAATTCTGAGTTACGTGTAAAGTTGCAGGCTTGCAGCGACTTCATTTTGATAACTACCTTCTTCCATCATTGTGGCACAGAGATCTTTCCTACAATGAATTCTCTGGACCAGTCCCTCCTACTATTGGTGATCTCGAGCATCTTCTTGAATTGTATGTCGAGATCAACCTTTTAGAATTCTTATTATCTATGTGGATTGTTGCATAATGTCCACAACTGTTCATGCAGGAATTTGAGTAAAAACCATCTTACTGGATCTGTGCCTGCTGAATTTGGAAACTTGAGAAGTGTCCAAGTAATGTAAGTGAACATCCTTTGTGACGTGCTCTAGTAATCATGCAAACATATGATTCATCTGAACTATTCTTTAAATGTACAGTGACATCTCCAGCAACAACTTGTCTGGTTATCTCCCTGAAGAACTTGGACAGCTGCAAAACCTTGATAGCTTGTGAGTTCTCCTTCGTGGTACTATTATGTTGAATTTCTACTGCATACTGCATTAGAATTCTACTGAACTGTGATTTTATTGCACAGGATTCTTAACAACAACAATTTGGTTGGGGACATCCCTGCTCAACTGGCTAACTGCTTCAGCTTAATTACCTTGTATGTTTTTTGTGCTAACTTTGTCCTAACAGCATGGTTAATTAATTCCCCAGCATTAAGACGTGTGTTATTTTCATTTCAGAAATTTATCATACAACAACTTTACTGGACATGTCCCATCGGCAAAAAACTTCTCAAAGTTCCCAATGGAAAGGTATAAACAAATGGCTCTCTCTGTGGTGTTTGATATTCCTTATTGAATCATAGTTTCTAATAGGAACCCATATCTAAATGCAGCTTCGTGGGTAATCCGATGCTCCATGTGTACTGCCAAGACTCCAGCTGTGGACATTCTCACGGAACAAAAGGTACCAAACAAGTCCTGTGCAGCCACTGGTCTATTTATGTCTAAGTTCTAACTCAAGCTTTTATATAACTTTTACTCCAGTTAATATCTCCCGGACGGCGGTTGCTTGCATTATCTTAGGCTTCATCATATTACTCTGCATTATGCTGCTGGCAATATACAAAACCAATCAGCCACAGCCACCTGAGAAAGGATCTGACAAGCCAGTGCAAGGTTTGTGCATATGCCAGTCACCCCTTGAATAGCAATATACTGTTCCAGAGCCATGTCCAAATATGTTAAGTTGTTAACACTCATCTATTACTTTTCTTGATCATATTTCAGGACCACCAAAACTAGTAGTTCTTCAAATGGACATGGCTGTCCATACCTATGAAGAAATTATGAGGTTGACTGAGAATTTGAGCGAGAAATACATCATTGGTTATGGGGCATCAAGTACTGTGTACAAATGTTATCTCAAGAGCGGCAAGGCCATCGCTGTCAAACGGCTTTACAGTCAGTATAACCACAGCCTCCGTGAGTTTGAGACAGAACTGGAGACGATCGGTAGCATCCGACACAGGAATCTCGTCAGCCTTCATGGCTTCTCACTCTCCCCTCATGGAAACCTGCTTTTCTACGATTACATGGAAAATGGTTCCCTGTGGGATCTTCTTCATGGTTAGGATTCCTGAGCTTTTATTCTTGTTGCTTCCTTCCATGCACTCTTTTGCAGCTCTGCCTCATTCAACGCATCTCTTGACTCCGATAACCCACGGTCATTTTCAGGTCCATCAAAGAAGGTGAAGCTTGATTGGGACACAAGGCTGAAGATTGCGGTGGGTGCTGCGCAAGGACTGGCCTATCTCCACCATGATTGCAACCCTCGCATAATCCACAGGGATGTCAAGTCCTCAAACATCCTGCTCGACGAGAACTTCGAAGCGCACCTCTCTGATTTCGGCATTGCCAAATGTGTCCCAGCTGCCAAGTCCCATGCCTCCACCTACGTGCTAGGAACCATTGGCTACATTGATCCAGAGTATGCCCGCACGTCGAGGCTCAATGAGAAATCGGATGTCTACAGCTTCGGCATCGTCCTTCTGGAGCTGCTCACCGGGAAGAAGGCCGTAGACAATGAATCCAACTTGCACCAATTGGTAAGTCGTCCCCTTACTGAACTCCTTTACCAGATCCTCCTTTAATTGTTTTTATAGATCACATGCTAGTGAATGCTGAACAATGAAAATACTGTGATGCGATGTAGATCTATAATAGTGAAATGGAATGGTTTGCCTTGCATATGAGTGATAATACTATATATGTTTTCTGCATTGCATGTGTAGATACTCTCAAAAGCTGACGACAACACGGTGATGGAGGCTGTGGACTCGGAGGTGTCAGTGACGTGCGCGGACATGAACCTGGTCCGGAAGGCCTTCCAGCTGGCCCTGCTGTGCACCAAGCGGCACCCCGTGGACCGGCCGACCATGCACGAGGTGGCGAGGGTGCTGCTCTCCCTGCTGCCGGCGCCGCCTGCTGCCAAGCCTCCCGCGATGAAGGCGGCAGCCGGCGACTACACACGCTTCCTCGCAACGGCGGCCGACATGAAGCATGGCGGCGTGTCTGACGACATCGGCGACAACAGCTCCTCCGACGAGCAGTGGTTCGTGCGGTTCGGCGAGGTCATATCCAGGCACACACTGTCATGATCCTCCCTCTCGCTCACTCCCCAGAAAATTTTCTCCCAAGTAGAGATCGAAGCAAGGAGGTAGTAAAAGCATAGTAGCACAGTGCAGGAAATAGACGTAGGATTATGAGATCACGGTAGATGGAGACGATCGATGCCACCATTGTTCTGGTGGATCTTGGTTTAGAAGTTGTCCAAAATGGAAGCAGCAGGAGGCAACTCTGCTGCTGCTGCTAGGACGGATTTGCAGTGGTTGGTTCATTGGTTGTCCTTGGTGTAATCACACGGCACGAGGTGTCCCGTGAACGCCATGAATCTGAGCCCATTTATGCGTCCGCGATCCAGCAGAGACCGGACGTGAGTTTCTTGGATCCTGGAAGGAACCGCATTGAATCGAACCATGCAACCTGCATTGGACTGGGTCGTTGTAAATGAAATGCATCACCGTTTTTTTGGCTGCTATTTATGAGCTGCCCTGCGGCTCCCTTCCCCTGCTGTGTACGTTTCTGTTGCATCAGTGTATGGGTATGGCTGCAACTGAATTTATGCCTGCTTGGCTGGCTCACCGTCCTGCTTGTGCTTGACCTGAGTAGCTGCCAGCACTTCCGGGTGAACTCAGCAAGGGTGAAAACTTTGCACTGAAAGGGTGAACCCTTGGCTGTGTGTTTCTACTTTCAACTGCTGCTGGAATCCTTGCTCTGGAGGCCGTGTCGAAGCCCTTGGCTGTTACAGTACTACACACAGGCCGGCCGGACCGGCCGTTTGGCGAGTGGTCGAGCTCTGTCTCGTCTGCTAGTCAATGGCAGTTCTGCAACTGCAAGCAACTGTCCTCTCGGCCTTCTCCGATTAGACCCATCCATGCGACCTGCCGGCATCCGGCAGACGGGCGCTGCTCGCTTTGAGGTGGAGCATGGAAGGCTTCTGTTAGCAGCAGGTACAGGGACAGAGCCATGTAGCTGACAGCGCACGCGCCGTGCGTGACGCGTCGACGCGCACAGAGCGCGCCACTGCCTGCCCACTGGCATGTCTCCTGGTCCTGGCGCCAGTCAACTATGGTGACTGCACTGTGCGCCACCGATGCAGCTCACGACGAGGCGGCCCCCGAACAGTGTCACCTCGTGCCGGCATGGAGCGCGACTGGTCGACAGGAGCATCGCGCAGCAGAGCACCAGTGCGCCACAGGAACGAACGCTCGCGCGCGCGCCCGTGAGGTGGCGGCCTGGAACGGAGGCGCGGCCCAATGAGGCAACGAGTCAGGAATATCGCAGCGGCCAGCCGACGGGGCGGGGTCCGCGGCCGACGCGACGTGGGAGGAGAGCAGGTGCCGGGGGCCGTGATGGGACAAACCGATGTGCGCACTTGACCGGCGACCCAACCCTGGGTGGCTGGGTCCCTGACCCTGAGCCGCACTGCCACCGGGCACGCACGGCGCCGGCTAGCACTGCTCGGCTCGGCTCGACACAACTGTGAACCAGGTCACCAGGAGACCGGGTGCCTGTTCGCAGGCCGTAAACGATCGTGGATTATTTACTGTTGGCTGATTTGGTGTGAGAGAAAAATACTGTTCCAGCTTATAATCCATGATCGTATACGAAGCGAACATGCTGCCGCAGAGATTCCTGCTGCCACCATCCAGAACGTAGTCCGGCAGAGATTCCTGCTGCCACCATCCACAGTAACATCGAAATCTTGCTCCAGTGCACCCGCAAGTTTTGTCTGTAGGCTATGCAGGTGATTTGTCTGTGGCGGTTACCACGCATTGAGATTCGAGAATGAGAAGCACGGCGAAGAATCCGGCAACCTCGCCAGGTAATCGCAGCATGTTAGCTTTGCAGGACTGCGCTTTGTTCGTGGCTCCCTCAAGGCGTTAAACCTCCAGGGGGACCGGGAGAGCCGGCCATGCGTGGACTAGGCAGCTCTCCGAGGCCTCAGGCCTCAGCAGTCACCAGTCAGCACCAGCGGCAGGCCGGCAGCACCGCTCACATCGACTGTGATCCAGCCAGGAGATTCCTGGCGCTGGCACTACTGTTGACAGCAGCTACGAAATTTTTGTCCTGAACCGCACAGCGCGATCCTGGGAGCTGAGCTTGGATGCATTTGGAGAACATGGGGACATGGCGAAGACGAAGAAGAGCACGACCTTGCCAAGGCGATTGCAATTTTACCCACACAAGCCCGCCCTGCTCCTCGGCCGGGAGCCCTGTCCACGTCGCCCGAAATAGCCTTGACCGTCCGATCTTCCATCGTGTGGTCCGGATTACTTGTAGCCGCTTCGTTTAGAATCTGCTTCTTACAGCTCATTATCGCTCTCAGTGGATTCTACTGGCTTCTTCTGCTTCTCGTCTGAATCCGATAGAGCAAATATATACTCCGGCTTCTGCTTCTCCTTCAGCAAACTTCTCTCCCCCTCGTCTCTCTCTCCTCTTCGCTCGCTCGCTCCCTCCCCTCCCGACGCGACCGAGCGGCGGTGCCTGGCCCTCGGTGCGGCGGTGGCAAGCCTCCTCCTCCTCCACGCCCCTCCCTCCTCGCGCCGCAAGGGTGGGGCGACGGCGGCCCCCGCCGGGTGCTGCGCCGGTGCAGCGATGCGACATCGTCTCTCCTGTGCGTCTTCTCCTGTGCTGCATGAAACCCTAGGTAGGTCGGTGACCCCCCCCCCCCCCCCCAAGGTGGGGGTGCGGCTGATGGAGGTATGCCGGTACAATTCATGTTTCCTTTGTGCTGCTCCACGTTAATACTGCTGCGTACAGCCTTGGAGCTTTAGGTCAATCATCCCCAATGTTAATTGGGTTTACTTATTATTTTTTAGACTCATGGAAACCATATGCTATATGGTCCTCCGTATCTTAGTTCTGGTTCCACCGTCTTCCTAGTGCAAGAATTTGTTTTCACCATGCGAAAGCCATTATGAGGTTCATTTGTTGCCTCATCCTAAATAAGCTTTCATGTCTTACAATGTTGGACCACAGATCTTACTATTTGTGTTCGCACAGAGACGCTGCTTGGAAAGCCTCTCCCCGTGCTTTGCTTCTTTGCCATAACATTTGTGCAGGCGAGTCCCTGTTCCCCCTGTGGTGTTGTTCGCATAATCGCGTGCAACCGGCATTATTTTTGCAGTGAGGTTATTCTTGTGGTGACCTGCAGGTACCTATTTCCCTGTGGTCTGAGGGTTCTTTCAGTTTTAAGCAAGATATTTAACTAAAAAAGTCATTGCAAGCAACTGACTGCCTAAAGGCCAAGCTTTTCTAAAAGCATTGCTCGTCGGGTAGTACTTGGTGATGCATCCGATTTTCTTCTTTGATATAATTTTCCTTGCATACGTTACCTAATCTAAAATATTTGGTTCATTGTAGGCTATAAAGCTTCCAGTCACCTGACTTGCTCACTAACGAATATTTGTATGTTTTCATACTTGTATATAGGTACACTGCCCCAGGGAAACTGCATTGCTTTACTCATGTGAATCTATATTTTAGATCACTCTATGCCTTCCAAACCGTGTTAGAAATTATTCAGTGCTGTCAAAATTTATGACATGCGTCTCTTTTTCTGAGTTGATCTATCCAACGTGCCTGCAGGAACTGGAGATGAACATTTGAGCACAGCACTGAACCTCCTCTTTCCACGAATGACACATTAAAGGTTGTGGGGTTAGTAAGATTCTCATTCTCATATATTTGCAGTAACTGAATTCGATAACTAAATTTATTTTTGTATCACATCTCAAAGTATCTACAGTTTTGACTTACTGAATTGCTTTTTACAGCCTTGATTTCCCATCTATCGGCTTGAAGTTCTCATACTGTAAACATGCTACGCATGCTTGTGGCTTGCCCTACTGAATATCTTATTTAAATAAATAACTAAATCATTGATCTTTTTTTCTCTCTCGAATACGCAGGAGAGTTGCGTATCATTGTATTATAGAGAGGAAATAAAGGCCCGAGTAGATTACCAACTCACGCCGGTACCATACATGAGAAGGTTGGGACACTTACAACATTATCACCTATGAGACATCTGAAAATCATTGATCTTGGTTCTTTTAAAATTCCAATTTAGATTGCACTCCCTATTGTCGAATTCCTTTTGTTGAGGGAGACACTAAAAATGCTCCTTGTGTAATACATGCCTGTTCCTTTTGGGGCTATTCTCATAATCATATTATTATTCTGGTTGTACTGTCCTTATGCTGAACATACAGTGGGGGATTCTCTGCAAAGGTCTGAGGCCATTGGTCTTTGCTACATACATTTGCACAGGCGTCAGAAAAAGAAAGACATGCTCTTTCAGTAGCAGGTGAACCGTTGCTTTCTAGGTTCCAGCATGGTCAGTAGTAGACTAGTAGTAGTCCAGTAGTAAACTTGCAATGGCTGCTCGCTCACTCGCTTTCAAGTTTCAAAAGAAGACAACTTGCAGTGCACCTGCTCTGGCTAGGTTGCCATGGACTGACTTGTAGTTTTCACCGTATTAGTTGTTCTTCATGCATGTCAACCTGAATAAATCTCTTGCATATGGATTGGGTATACAATTGTCGGTGTCTACCTATACCAAAGTATTTAAATTGTCCTTCTTTCTTTGGCCCCTTATTCCATTTAGTTTTGGCCAATTGGAGGATTGCTGTTGCCTACCTGATGTATGTTGCATCCCAATGTGACGCTCAGTGTTCTTTCCTTGAGTTATCCATTTTTTTTCTGTTGTACTTTCTTATGCTTCTTATAAATTAAATTTCCCTATATTGGAGGTTTATCCTAATTTGCGTATACTGATCTTATTCATTTGTGCAGCTCTGTGCAATTGGAATTTGTTTGCTGGATAAAGGTCAGTGAGATACTAATTTGGTATAGTTTTGGATTTATGGTAAATTTTGGGTTCATTTTCAGCCAGTCCTCTCATTATCTGCTATTGTGTAAGCTTTTTTCACATGCTTCTTCGCCATTTGCTTTATTCTTGCTAACGAGGTTAGCCTCATACCTTGTTGCCTTTTATGTTTCCCTATGCAAGTTGTGCTCAACAGTGAAATGATAGTGTGTTGTGCCATTCCTGGTTACACACCATGAATCAGTGGCCAACACAGATTTACAGATTGCTAGATGAAAGTGCTTTTTCGTGTTACCTGAATGTCAGCTAATGAAGATTTATTCCACTGCTTTCCTGTCCTCAGCGTTTTGCTGCTATGAATAAATGTGATTTGCTAACTTATTCTAGATATGTGTAACGAAAAAAAACAGCCTCTTCATGCACAGCACCAGGTTCCATCGCCATTTAGGTCTCCTAATTTTACTTTTGATGTCAAGCTACAATTGCCTTTCATGCTTAGATTTATTTATTTTTCCCCATTGCTTTACATTTATTAAGATGCGATCCAGTCCTCTTATTAGGCCTCTGAATCTCATATATGCTAAGCTGTAATTTCAACAACATAGCTCTGCTGTTCATTTTATCTCAGGTCCATTTTTTTATTTTTCACTGTCCCTTCCTTCCTGTTATCCCCTTGCTCTGCCAGTCCTTTAAGAGATCTTGTGATTCCACCTTTCTTGGCTCACTGTTGATTTTATAGTATAAAGAAACCTACCTGTGCTTCTATTCTATACAGATTATATTAACCTGTTTGTTCGAAGCGTGGTTCATTTTTTTAGTATAAAGAAACCTTATGTTCTATTTAAATCTATTATTTCCAAATTGCAACAGGGAAATGTTATGTATGCTGAAATTCCTAAAACAGAGGTACATGACAGAGCCCACTCTTAAGCGCTGAGAAAGTATATACTACCACTAGGTTCGAAGTTGAAAGTGCTAAATCCTCTTACTTGCCTGTTCCTGGACGTTACATGACTGAATTCACCTGTTCCGACGAGTTCACGGTTCGTAGGCCCTATGCAATTCGCTTGCATTTTTCCCAGTTTTGTCTATGATACTGCACTGGATGCATTGTTTATGACCTATGAGTCTGATTTTTTAATATGCTGAACAAAAAAACAGGGACCGGCTACATGAACATCACATTATTTTTCAAGCTTTCAAATTCGTGTTGAGTACTATATGCATGCCAAACCTATTTTTTTTCTGATGCCTCGTATAGTGATCATGCTTGATGGATTCAGCTGCGTGTGTGTGTGTGTATATATATATATATATATATATATATATATATATATATATATATACTCCTTATCTTGTACTATAGTTTTTCCCTGCATTTAGTCTGTTTAACTAAGACAGTGGCCTCACCAACTGCTAAAATTGTGTATAATAAGTCCGAACCATATAATAATTCTTGTACTATAGGGAATAATTCTGCCTTTTCAAGACAATGAAAGGACTATTTTTTAGTTTATTGTTGTATGATGCCTCAGATGCTTTGTGTAGTTTAAGATGGATGATTCTATGCTTTGGGCATTACCATCGAAGGCTGCCAGTTGGTGTTTCTTCCGCTGGATTCGTAGACCTACTTTGTTGTTCTTGCCAGGTTTATCACTGCTGCCTCGTCCACGATATGTACTACAAATGCGATTCTATGCCTCAAAGAGGCACTACAATGTCAAGATATTTGTTGGTTGCATGCTCAGAAAAATATTCAGGAAGCTCTTATTTCTTGAGAATAATTTACATTAGATTTTCCTTAGTTATAGATACAAAAAAACTGTACTTATACATGGATCAATGTCATTCCCGGTAAATTACAGATACACCCTATGTCAGTGGTGGCACCGCCTTTTCTCACTATTTGAATCCCAATATCGAAGAGGCTCAACCATTTTACTCCAGGTAAGACCTATGCAGCACTACGCTAAGAACTCATAAAATTAATTTGCAAATTATTATATCTCTGTTACCTCAGTCTAAAAACACTAGCTTTGGACTATATGATCCATGCTCATGGAATTTTGATGAGCTCATGAAACAGGTTCAAAGATCAGCCCGTTTACATAGAACGACCTCCACCATCTGAGGAACAGCCACTTAAGCAGATACAAGTTACTCCACTACAACACAAACATGTTGCAGAGCTAAATAGCATAGACCCAATTAATTTTGCGGTACCCCCCTCCCTCCCCCTCATCCTTTTTTTTCATGTTTTTTCCCTTTCTATAACTGCAGACATGCAGCAAACGTCAGAAAACAGTCACTTCTGCAAGTGCCCTATGCCTCCTTTTAAATTTCAGTTTCATGTGCCTTATAATAGGATGAAGGCTACAAATGCAGTTACTGTTACACACATAGCGGCCAACAACACCTGGTTGTATATGTCCTGTAAAGGATGCAAGAAAACATCAAACCCGCAACCTGGTGGTGGATATAAATGTCCCAAATGCCATGGCACAGCCACACTACCTAGGTAATCATTGTTCCTAGGAACACTAAAGCTGCTAGCTCTGTGAACAATATAACATCCCATGTCATGATCTTAACGCTTTTTATTCCATGATACACATATGCCTGTTATTCCTTACTGCCAAGGACAACACAGCTGAGGCCAGCTTCTTTGCATATGATGATATAGCGAGGCAGATCATCCAGAAATAATGCAAAGCAATTTTAAATCCACTGAAATTGACAACTGGTTTACCTCAGCCTCTCCAGGCAGTAATCTCAAAGAAATTTGCATTCTCCGTTGGGCTCACCGAGGACTCATTCACTTCTAGAGCAAGGAGGCAGTATCTGATTAACTCCATTTTAGACAGATCAGTTAGGCGCACCTCTGCTTTAAACATCGGTGTTTCAGAAACGGCCACACAGGATGATCCAAGCTCCATAACTGGTATGACAATAGCAAGAACGTTACTCGATACCGTACAAGACCCACAAGCTCTATCGGTAAACTCTGCAATTTCTTTAGTACTCTAAATTAGCCTTAATAGTCTTCACATGTTTCCTTATATTATTCCGTACATACATAGGCTCATTTTTACATTCAATGTGCAGACACCTGCACCATCAGTTGATCCTGATAAAACACCCATAAAGGACCTTACCACAGGGCAAGTCACACTAACATAACATAATTAGTCAATCAAGTGTACCAAACTTATTCCTTACAAATTATTTATTTGGAGATATCATATTCGTCCAAACTGTCCCAGATCATCAACAGCAACAACGCACGCTCGCAGGCAGCTGTTCGGTGACAATACTGACGCTAACAAAGTGGCTCCATACGGATTTTCGCACTCATGAATCCTAAACCTGAATCCGTCAAATTATTTGCATCTTCAAATCTCCTAAATAACTTTGCCTCCATTTACCACGAGACGGTTGAGCATGAGATCTTGGAGACTACCACAGCCATACAGGATGACGAAGAGAATCCATCTGCATCGTCGCTACAACGCAAAGCCAAAAGGTAAAATCACAGATCTAGCCATGTCTTATTATTCATCCAAGCATACACATCTTTTCATCAGTATTTACATGCAAATTACAGGTCTAGATCCACTGCTTCAAAGAATAAACCAAAGGATAATATTCACAGGGCCTCTTTAACTGAGACTCCAGAATAGGTAAATATTTCATGACTGCTCAGCTTTCAACATAATATAATTACCAATCAGTAACCTACTTCTTTTGCACAAATATTGTAATTAGTGATCCGCAAACCCCGTGTCGAAGTCTATCCACAAACAATGTTTTGTTAGTTCAGAATTTACTTTGTCACAACCATATTCGGTTCACTTTATTGGTCCAATTTGTCACACTAAAATATATTCAAGATGCAAAATATCCGGTATGTGCCACGCCCTTGAGAAATTCAAATAGCTTTTTCCTTACGCTATACAAATCATATTGTATACCTATCATCTATTGATCCAGCAAATTCTTTGTGCAACCAGGTGCTGTCGCTCAACAAAGTGTGTGCACACCATTTTGTGACATGTGCATGACTATGCTTCACAAACTTAGCATGGACAATGATTCCTTCGCATGTCAAAGTCTGTTAGATTATGAAAGATGTCAGATGGACTTAATAAAAAAACTTCTTGTACAAACAGGGAACAAACCTGTACCTAGGCCTGTTATCTGTAAATTAGCCAGGCTATGCTACCTTAAACTATCGTTCCTTAGCTACAAGTGGAATCATGTAGTACTATGAAGAACCAACATGTGTCATCCTATGTGTAATATCTATGTATGTAAATTATGCGTACCTATTTTATTACTCAGTGTGGTGTCCATCCCTTCTATCCATGCGACTTTTTCTCAGATCATTAACTGATTGATGTGGCGCGCGAGGGCGCGCCCCTTCCACTAGTTTCACACAAAGTGCACTACGTCACCCCATATTGCATCCCCGCGGGGAATCGCCTGCCCAGATCCTCTGTGGGCTCTAGGCTGTGGCCGGCCACCGCTGCAAATGTGTCCCCTGCAAGATAAGAACGCGGCGGAGGCCGAGAGATGCTGCACGTAGACGTACACGCATACCTGCACTCGCAGAGAGGAAATCAGCACACAGCAGAGGCATTGGCCGGCTAGGCACCTGTTCGCTCGAATTTATTAGCCTGCCTTACCAGCTCCGGATCATCGGAGCAAACCGAGCAACAACCTGTTCGCTTCGTCGTAAACGATCGTAAATTTTTAGTCAAAACAGTATTTTTTCCTCCCACCAACCAGCCAACAGTAATAATCCACGATGGTACACGATCGTTTCAGCCTCAGCCGAACATACTGCCAGCCATTCGTTCACTCTTGCCCCGGTGGCGGACGCTCCATCGGCGCACCGCACGCACACGGCGTGCTGGATCGCAGGGGATACCCATGAGGCCACGACGCACGCCGTGACAGCAAGCGGAGCCGGACACGTATCGCCGTGTCCGTGCTGTGATGACTTGAATCAAACACACACCAAAAACGGTGGCGCGCTTAACTTCCACTTCCAGCGTGGCTAACCGTAGACGAAAGTACTAGAAAGCAAGCAGCCGTTTCGTAGTACTACTGCGAGTAAAGTAGAATGGACAGGCATGTTCGCATTTGGCAACGGCGCAACGCCCCGGACCAACGCACTACGACGAAATCGGCATGGCCGGTCCGGATCCAGCAGGTTCGCAGGCGGCAGGGCATGGAAGCACTCGCAAATCCAATTTCCCTGTCGTCATCTTCTGTGGTCACCACGCCCTGCAACCCGTGCCAGGCATCGGCCGTCGCGTGCACGAGACCAGAGGCAACCCCCGTGACGTCACCCGTGACATATCCGGGATGGCAGGCCCGATCTTCTGTAGCCACCACGCCCTGCAACCCGTGCCAGGCATCGGCCGTCGCGTGCATGTCCGCGTGCACGAGACCAGAGGCAACCCCCGTGACGTCACCCGTGACACCGCTGGCATGGAATGCATCTCCGCGCGATCTTTCCCGCCGAGGCACACTAGCCGCACGCAGTAGTACTCTGAGATTTCCTGGGGCGCGTGTGACTACTCCCATCGTCGTCACGGTTGACCCACCCACACACGAGGCCAGAGCTTCCGGATCCTCCTCGACCACACTGGCTCGAGCGAGCTCTGCTCCAGCCTCCAGCTCCACCCCTCGCTCTCAGCTCGGCACCTATCAATAAAGCAAGAGCCCTCATCGATCCTCACCTCCACAGCTACCATCGATCCGCCATTGGTCACTGCACGAGCACGAGTGCACGCTCACAAACCCACACACGCAGCTAGCACGCGAGTCGATCGAGAGCGAGAAGGAGACGACATGGCCGGGGAGAAGAAGCAGGGTCTGCAGCTGCTGGACTTCTGGTTGAGCCCATTCGGGCAGCGCTGCCGGATCGCGCTGGACGAGAAGGGCCTCTCCTACGAGTACCTAGAGCAGGACATGGCGAACAAGGGCGAGCTCCTGCTCCGCGCCAACCCGGTGCACAAGAAGATCCCCGTGCTGCTCCACGCCGGCCGCCCCGTCTGCGAGTCCCTCATCATCGTGCAGTACCTGGACGAGGCGTTCCCGGCGACGCCGCCGCTGCTCCCCGCCGGCGACCCCTACGCGCGCGCGCAGGCCCGGTTCTGGGCGGACTACGTGGACAAGAAACTCTACGACTGCGGCACCCGGCTGTGGAAGCTCAAGGGGGACGGCCACGCGCAGGCGCGGACGGAGATGGTCGAGATCCTCCGCACGCTGGAGGGCGCCCTCGGGGAGGGACGCTTCTTCGGCGGGGAGGCTTTCGGCTTCGTCGACGTCGCGCTCGTGCCGTTCACGTCGTGGTTCCTCACCTACGAGCGGTTCGGGGACCTCAGCGTCGAGAAGGAGTGCCCCAAGCTGGTCGCGTGGGCCAAGCGCTGCGCCGAACGCCCAAGCGTCGCCAAGAACCTGTACCCGCCTGAGAAGTTCTACGAGTTCATCTGCGGGATGAAGAAGAGGCTCGGCATCGAGTAGGATACGGATTGCTAGCTGCATGGATATCCAGTTGCTGGTAACAGTGTTTCGTATGGTTCTGTTGGTCGTAGGTGATCAGCAGATCAGGCAGCAGAGCAATCGTGTTCGTGAGTTCGTCGTTGTTGTGTTGTGTCATGTGCTTGGGTTGAGTTGTTGTTGTGCGTCCTTGTATCGATCTGTCGTCTGTCGTACGTGCAGCGGCAGCGCCGTGTTGCCTCGTGCACGTTCTGGAGCTGAATAAAATGGTTTGTATTGGATTTTCTTGGTAACGTCTTCAGTTTGTCGCCTTCGGTTCTTGTGTGCTTTGGAGATGCGCTGGCAGCACTCATCTCCAATAGCGCGTTGCATTGCAGGGCTTGCAGCATTTGGTATTTGCGATGTGATGGCGTCATCGTGCCGGTTCCATCTCTAAGTCTCGAGCCTCGGCGTCTCTACATACTCCGAGAGCAACCACAATCTCTATAATATAGACCGTTAGCCCGTTAACTGAGACAAACCGCGGGCACCCAATAAGGCTACATCACCTGTTAGCCCATTAACTGTTGGATCTAGCGAGAGCACCATATAGACCGTTCAATCGGCTCGTAGCAGGTCTCCCAACCCATTAAGCCACGACCCCGCTCGGCTGAGGACATGTCCCCTCCACGGCGAGGCTTCCTCTCGTTGCTTCATCGTCCCTGCAGGCTGCACCTACACCTCCTCCATCCTCCCCCGCAGGTACGGGCTGCGCGGGCAACGCTGGCAGCACATGTTAGTGCCCGTTTAGTTGCACTTTATTTTGCAAAATTTTTCAAGATTTTCTGTCACATCGAATCTTTGGACGCATGCATGAAGCATTAAATATAAATAAAAAATAAAACTAATTACACAGTTTAGACGAAATTTACGAGACGGATCTTTTAAGCATAATTAGACTATGATTGGACACTAATTGCCAAATAACAACGAAAGTGCTACAGTACCATTTCGTCAAAAATTTCGCCAACTAAACAAGCCCAGTGTAGGCGAATCGAGTGGGGCATGAGCGAATAGAGTGGGGCGTGGGGGCAGCGGCGCCACGTCGGCGAAAGGGCGGCGCTAGACATGGACAGACGGTATGTGTCGACTGGCACCAGTACGATCTGCCCCCGTCATTCCCTTGGCTTGCTCTCGTCGCCTGTTTGAGCGCTGTTGTCCGCTGTGGTGCTACCATCTCCACCTCACAGTTCTCTCTTCCTCTCCTTGCTGCCTGCCTCCGCGATCTTCGTCATGAGGCAGAGCTGAACACTGCACTTCTCTACCGCAAGAATCCTGCAATAAGGTACTTCCCAAGCCTCTCTAGAGTTCCTTAATCTACCTTTACATTTAACAGATAAGTAAACAACTTAGCTATTTAGTTATATAAGAAAGCTAAATCTAAATGTCCCTTCACCCGTTCAGTGTGTTGTACAAATGGCAAGAAACCAAATGCAGATTAGTTTCCAACTGATTTAATGGCCGAATCACTACTACGGTAACGATTTGTAGGAGCGGCTAAAGAGGGTTCGTAGGAACGGTTTAGTCAGCCGTTCCTACCTAACCGTTGCTACAAACGGCCGGTTTGTAGGGACGGTTCCCAAGCCCCCCTACACATCGATTTGTAGAGGTGACTGATGACACCAGCCGCCCCTACAACTATATTTACCAGCCGCCTCTACAAATATGATTTGTTAGGGCGCCTGTAAGACCAACCGCCCCAATAATTACCATTTGTAAGGGCGGTTAAATTTACAGCCGCCCCTACAGTGCTTTTCTCGCCAATTTTTTTCTTTCAAAATTTCAGTATCAAATATATATATATATATATATATATATATATATATATATATATCCACAAGTCCACCAGACCATTATATATATTCAGATCGACCAACAACATATTGCATATAATTCATCATTACATCACATTCACAAGTCCGATCACATTCACAAGTTCACAAGCCGATCACATTATATACACAAGTCTGTCCGATCACATTCCATTCACAAGTCCAATCAACGGCCTAAGCCTAGCCTCTGATGATTCCTACCTAAGATGGACGATGGGTCATGGTAAGTGCCTCTGACGTGCACAATCGAGTCCATTATGAAGTTGCAAAGGTCGCCGACGAGGTCTAAGAGGTTGTCATCTTTATGTGGATCATTTCTCACACCTTTCTCATCTTGCCACTACAAGAAAACAAGTTTAGTTTAGTATTTCATAACATATATGTGCGTTTTGTACCAAGTTTGTATACTACGGGTGAAGAGGGTTGTAACACCCCGGTGTTATGCAAGCATTTAGGCACTGTAAATCATGCATATTATACATCATCAAGCATCCTAATCATACATGCCTAATCATATAAATAATAACTGAAACCATGCTTCGAAACATATGAAACATGCTCGTGAAACATGAATGTTGCATACACTTGTTTAGAGTTATTTTGCCCTAATTATGCTTGCTAGGTTAGTAAAACATGTTTGGCTATAATTGTAAATCATCTAGAATTATTTAGCACAATTTTTGGAGCAAAGTTTGTATTCAAACTTTTGACAAAATATGCTTTTGAAATTATTATTGGAAAGGGTCAAAAATCCCCTCTATTTAGCTTTTGCTTCCCAATTCAAAATCTATGCAAAATTTTTAGTTGGTCCCTAAAGCAAAGTTGTAGAGGATTAAGTTCTAAGCAACTTTTATTTTTGGGCCATTTTCAAAAGAAGTCATTTTCTTGCTCAAAAGGGTACTTGAAAACTGATATTTGAAAATTCATTGAAAATGGAATTAGAAAAAAATGTTTATCTCTTTTAACGGGTCGCCGCCTCAATTCTGGCCCATCAGCCGAAGCCGGCCCAGCGATCCTCACGTGCCCGGGCCTTCGCCTCGGCCCAGCCCACCCCGCACGCAGTCTTCTTTCTCCTCCGCGCGCGCAGACACGTCCGACCGCGTCAGGCAAGCCGCGCCGCGTGGCGAGCGCATGCCGGCGACACCGGCCGGGTGGCGTCCCGTGGCCCGCGCGAGCACGCACCTCGCCCGTTTTTAATCCCCGCAGCTCCGCTTCTCCCAGCATTCCTCATCTTCCTCTCCCGCGCTGCGTCTCTACCTCGCCCCGCACCGAGCTCTGCTCGCGCCGCCCTCGCCACTGCAGCCCCGCCGGCGAAATTGGCCACCGGTGGTCCACCATTGCCCGCAATAGAGCACACGTCGCTCCGCCTCGCTCCCCGGCACCCGGTGCTTGCTGCAGGGACACCATTTGAGCAAGGTACAGCTACCTCGCGCGTTTTCGCCGCCGTCGGTCATGGCGCCGCCGCGCTTGACCTCACCGTGGAAGGGCTTCCCCGTCCCTTCTCTATCCCCTTGAGTGACCTGCTCGGGTTCACCATCTTCTTGCGGACCCAGCGCGCACGCCTGCTTGCCCGGTCATGGCCGGCAACGGCCGTCGGCCCGCTGGCAGCGGCCGCACCGCTGTGGCGCCTGGAACGCCGGCGTGGCATGGCCGTCTCGCCTCGGCTGTGCTGGGCCAGGTCGGCCTTGGGCCGGAGCCCCGAGCCAAGCCATCGCCTTTCCCTCCGCTCGGTTACGCAGGCCGAAAACGGCCGTGGGCCAGTCGTTCCCATGGGCCGGCCCAGTAGTAATAGGAAAATTATTTTCGATTTTTCTTTTATTATTTGGGAAGAGAAATACTTTGGAAAATGTTTGTGTACTCATTTTGGCTCCAAATTTGTTGAAACAAATTTTGTTGTGTTCCTTGTCACCAGATCTACATGATAAAAATATTGCATGTCAATTTTGAGATACTTTTCGGTAGAGCTTTATTTAATTCTTGATATTGCTGATATCTTGTAAAATGTGTAGTAAAACCTATATGTATCAGAAAAATATGCTTCCAAGTTTGTTACTCTTCTTGTGTAATGTACTTCCTAGGAAAAATCTATGCCATGCATGTCCTGTAGAAAAATTATGAGGTGTAGTTCAAGTACCTTTAATGGCTGATTTTTGTTATTTTTGCTAGAGAGCAACATTTGTATAAAACATGCATGTGATAATTTTTGTGCAATGATTATTTACTGTATAGAACATAGAAAAAATATTACATCTGTTGTTTGGCACTTTTCATAATACAAAGTATTTTCATGTTCATAATTATGCCATAGCTTGTCATTTTTTTGTAGGCTACTCCACTTATTCAAATGTCATAAAAATTTAATGGTAGACTACTTAGGGTAGTACTGTGCTATGGTAATTTTCTAAGATTTTTCTAAGCTATAAAAACAGATGTTGCTATTCAAACCTATTATTAATTTGGGTTTAATCAAATGTTGCTTTATGTATGATTAAGAAATTAGTGAAGCTTTGGTGTATCTTTGAAGCATTTAATGAGATGTGTTGACTTAGCATATTAGTAGTAGAAGAGAATGCAGTAGATGACATGTGCTTGTAGTACATGTTCTTGGATGATGTTGACTACTTTGCATTCAAGCATATCCATTGTGTTCATCTCATCCGATGCACCTTTTGCATAAGCATTTACGCACCTGCATCATACAGGATCGCAAACCGAGAGCCCAGTCGTCATACCCGAGGAGCCCGAGGAGCAGCTCGAGGTGCAGCCGCAGGAAGTGACCGAAGCAGACGAGGAGGACGTTGAGGAACTTCCGGAGTGCCTCGATCACCGCCCGAGCTCCTTCGAGAGAGGCAAGCCCCGAAGCATTTTCTCCCCGGTTTGCAATTATTAATTAAATGCTTTACTTTAATTGATGCATTACGTTCTGGAGTTGTTTGCAACCATTGCTGCATTATACCTTGTTTACCTTTGTTATATTATATCCTTGTTACCCTGGTATCCGCAGTCGAGTCAATGCCTAGCTGGCTTAGACTGGTAGAAGTCGGGTGATTTCCTATCACCTGCGAGCTATAGGTGGTTACCTGGATCTGCTTGGATAACTATGTAGTCATGGTATAACTAAGTGTTAATTTGAAGTTGAGACCGGACGGAGACTTACAGAGTTTTGGACTGTAGTGCTTTCCGTCTGTGTCGATTAAGGACCGACCGTTGTTGGGCCTCAGGTCATGTTGAACGCATGCCTTATATTTAGCTGGCCGAATAAAGTACCTTTCGACCGCGAAGCTGGGAGATTATTCGGGCCGAGTAGATTGCCCGCAGCGCACTGTACCAGTCCAGGTGTGGTAGGACACGGGGGCGCGATGATAAGACCAAAGGGCAGTCGGTCGGCCCCCGGGTACATGTGGTTCCTGGCAAACTCGAGATTTTCCTGGATAGTTGACTCGATGACCGATACCTCACTTTAGCGGGTGAGTGAGGTTTGTGTAAGGAATAAATCACCAGCTGGTTAGGAATCGATTCGAATCGCAATCGCTCCTGGATAGTGAGCACTTGACTTGAGTGACTTCATCGTAGTAATGTTGATGGAACACTTGGACAGTTATAATGAATATGACATTATGGAAGTTGTTAATGATCATTGGTTATCATTATTTGCTTAATCACATGCTTGCTCTAGTATAGGTGCAAATGTAGTCGACAGGTTAATAATAATTAACTTGACAATAATGCTTTTGGAAAGGTTCTTGAAATGCTAAAAATGCCTCTTTTTGCAAATGAGTCAGCTACCCTACTATAAAGCCCTTCATAATCCTTGGTGTCACTTTATTTTCGGTTATGTCGGGTAAGTCTAGCTGAGTACCTTCTCGTACTCAGGGTTTTATTCACACTTGTTGCAGATGGGCAGATGTATTACGGCTACTGTATCAACTGCCTTTATCCTACGATGGGTGATGCTTAGGACCATGGGCATGGTCATTCCTTACGTCTCGTCTGATGCTTTTGTTGAAGATGATCATTAGCTGGCACTGTATTTGAACTCCGTGTGAGTGTGTGTGGTTTTGAACAAATTGCTTCCGCTTCTTTTATTCGAACTCATTTGTAATAACTATGTTTAAACTCTGATGTAACTGTGATGCGAACTTTTATGTAATATGTGATGGTGACCGCTAAACTTATTACGATCTTGGCTGGTATGTGAGTTGGTTTGAAATCCTTCGTGATTTCATGGACTACCGGGTTATACGGGCTTAAGTTTGCTAAATCGTCTGCTCTGGCGGGTGATTTTCTTAATTTCGTATAATTGGTCAGTTCTGTTACAGCTGGCATCAGAGCATGGTTTAGCGTGTTACTGTTCACAAGTGTATTTAAAACAAAAAGGCATTTGAAAAACATGATTTCCAAACTAAAAAGTGTGCCAGTGGTCATATCCTTTATGCCCAGTTAAGGACTCTAGGTGGCTTAATTAAGTACTGACTTGGGGTTCTTGCATCATATTTCTCTTTCGTCGCTCATACGGCGTGCTATTGTATGAGTGCCACTTGTTTGAGTGGTAGTGTATGGATCAGTTGCCTCTACGCCTCGATAAGCGTGAGTTGTGAGAGCATGATCGGATACACCGCCGATCTAGGGTGAATGCTTATATGATGCTGGAGTAATTACATGTTCTACGCATGTTTTACAAAGGTATCTCATGTGTGGGTATTCCGTCTGTTGAGGCGATACCGTCAATAGGACGATGGTTCGGGTAGTTACTATCGTTGTACACGTATCTGGGGATTCGTGTAGAGCGTGTAGATAAAAGTTACTGCTTTTATGCATTTTTTGGGAATTGGGCTGAAATGAATCTTCTGCAGGTACATAACAATGTTATCATGTAGAACGTATTAGATACGTATTTGAGAGATTGTTTGTATGCCACCGAATTCGTCGCTGGAAATTATTTATTTCATAAGTTCGTGAGAACGTACGGCACGTACATACATCATATTACTTGTGCATTTCATTCATGTCACGCATTCCTCACCTTATAAATTGATTATCTCATTTTGATAAAAGTTGCATCACCTAAAATATGTTCCCACGGAGTAATAAAAGAAATTTTGCTATAGATGGCCCGCACGAAGTAGACCGCCCGTAAGTCCACCGGAGGAAGAGCACCTCGACGTCAGTTGGCCCTAAGGGAGCACCGCACCACGGACACCTTCTTGAGCGAGTTTGGCATGCCGACCTTGCTTTGGAGAGTGCTCCATGATGTGGGGTACCCAGAGGGTCAAGAGTCGGTGTACTCTTGGAATGAGAGCCAGTTAGCAGAGGATGGACTTGCAGCGGTAGAGATCACAGTTCCTGCTCTTGGTGATGCTCCAGAGTGGGATGGTTGGCACTTGGAGTTTGAGGGCCGCACTCCTGTTGATGGGTGCAGAGGGAGCAGCTTTCCGTGTCATCAGGAATATCATGAGCAGATTTCCCAGTGAGCTTGCAGCAGCTCTAGCTGACACCTTTCCTAGGGATGATCCTTGTGATGCTATTTGGGTTCAGCCTCAGGGAAGTGCCTTGGTCAGAGGTCCAGCTGAGGGACAAGCTAGCAACAACCATGCTATGAGTGCTATGTTTGCCGCCATCAGAACGTATCAGGGACTTGAGAGTACCTACTGGACTTTGACTGGCTTACGTAGTCATGATAAGCTCAAGGTAAGAAAGCAGAAGAAGCAGGCACATGCTATAGCTAGTATGTTACACTTTGGAGTCGCCGCGGAACGCCGCAGGACTGCATATACACCGGGTGAGACGCCCCAACAGTGACACTATGCGCTATGGTTTCTCTGTTGCTGTACAAAAAAAGCTTCCCATCACAGCCATGGCTCATTGGCTCCGGGCAGCTGAGAGACAATGGTAAACTGCAGCGGCCCAGCGGCAGCAACTCTATGGCCGCGACGACAAACGGTGCTCCACACCCGGTGACGCCGGACGACGCACCTCAGTGATGGTGCCCTAATGTCAGATAATGTATGGCTTCATCTTGTTATTCAAAACGAAGAGGATGTGAGCTTCCTTCTAGTCTAACTGTCCAAAACACCAAAACAAACGCTCGGCCTGCACACGAGTTTAGGGGGTGCACTGTCAACACGACAACGCAATTATATCAGTGGCGATGCTGATGCAGTAAATATGTACCTTTCTGCCGGTGGAGAGACGTTGAGTCTGCACCAGGCACTAACTATCAAAAGAGAAATCCTGTATATTCTACTTCGTCATTGACGCGGGTCTGGAAAGGGAAAACAAATGGAAGGGTGTCTGTCATGCATTAAAAGAGACTTAGTGAGGCAAACATGATTATCTCATCAAGTAGAAGGACATTGCCGGGTACTTACCAGACTAGCGGTGCATGTTACCGTTCATGTTCTCTTTGCAGTCCTTGCAATACAATAAAAGAGACCTTTGAGCGCTTCGAATTGAGATGCAAGAACAAGTACAAACAAGAAGTGAATAGGAAACAAGACAACCTTGGTAGTGATATAATTTGGCAGATCACTGATCTGACGCCCTACTCCACGATTTTGGTGTGCTCCCGCAGTTAACGAAAGCTTCCAAAATTATTCAAGCAAATGTCAGCGTAATCAACGTGGTGACGAGCCTTCCATGTTATTATATGCATACAAACCTTGTTAAATAGTTCAGACAATGGAGCTGCATTGCCTTTCCTCCCTGTTGATAGGTTAAATTCCTACGGTTTGAAATCACAAGATGCAGATATTTTGAGAAATCGAGGGGTTATACATTCTTTCAGTCACGAGCAACAAAGAAAATATAGAAGGGAAAATGAGTACCACTACAAAAATTACCTTTGGCAAAGTTGTATTCTTTTTTGCACATCGAAATCCACCAACACCACCTTTGCTCGCCAAAATCTGTTTTCACAGAAGAAGGTACAAGATGAACCAGTTACATTTGCTGTATGAATATACTGAAGGACAGGAACCATCATAAAATGAGCTCACAAATAGACAGAAGATATTATTAATGGCAGCAACCTTTAAATCCAACGGCCGGGCCTTAAATTTAAACAGATCATCTCTGCAATCTTCGGGTTTGTTATCTACACTGCTACAAGACAACAGTGAAAGCATGCATAAGTTCATTTGTTAATAGACAAAAGGTTGCAGAAATGGATCTTATAACATCATGCCTAGGTGCTGCATAGAGTGATCACAAAAAGGAATCTTATTGATCACCTTTTGCTAGATCAAATCATGCCTTGAAAGATGCAATTGATTGATTAGGTGTTTTTAACATCTCATAACAGTGCGACAGTAGTAGAATTTGGGTAGTCTGCTGAAAAAAAAAGTACATATAAAACAGACTTACCTCTTAAGATGCCTTGCATGATTGGATGTACATGCTGGCACATTTGACCCAACATCCTCATATTGCCTGCTTGCATGCTGATGACTAGTAGCCCAAAGAGGTTGAACTACCTGCTAGAGATCAAATTTTTCAAATTGAACCAGAAACTAAACATACAACATTACAGCTGTACAAGAAAGAGAGTAAAGCATTTAGATATGGTAAATCCAGTAGCTTAGCGACTGTTCCTAAAAGGCAGACCAACTCAACTACTAGGGAAAAAATAGGAGCAAATAGAACATCTTCAACTATGAAATTTGATTAAATAACAGAAGGCAAAGCTAATTCAGGCAGTGAATCAGTGATGTACAAGTGTATTGCTTTCCCTGAACGCAAAACTCGACCGGTGATGGAAGAAACACCCCCACGGCATCATAATTAAGAAGGGACCGCGTGACCCCGGTCAAGAACTCAAACCCTGGCCCATGACCATTTATAGGGCCAAACCGAACTTGGGCTGGCTTACACCGTTACCCAGGCTGGCGCAGTGCACCGTTACCTGGGCCGGCGACGCACCAGAGCCACAGCCAGCGAGCACAGCGAGGGGGATTTTTTTGGGTGCAATACTGGGTTTCAATCCCCAGTAGGTGGGCACAACATTGCCAGCCACACCACTGAGCTATCGCTCAATTTGCTCCCTGGGCACAATAGTCCAGATCATTATAAAATCATTCATTTCTTGGGAGGTAAATTTAATAAAATCACACCTAGGATATTAGATTAACAGTCTTCCACAGATCATGCTGCTGGGAAGCGTATCTCAACTAAGCATATATTCCTGGAAGCCAATTTGCTCATTATTTTTCAAGGTTGTGAGACTAATTTAAATGTAATTCATAATCAATTAAAGGATTAAGAAATGCATGATGTTCCCAACCTTTCTAGTTGATGCCACTTGGACTGTAGGAGCATATGGTGCAATCCGTTGATTTAACTGCTTTGGATTAGTTGGCCTGACAAGTTACAGGTAAATGTTTCAAAACTACCATAATGGAAGTACCTTATATTTGGAAATAAAAACATGAAATCAAGAGAAAATGACTTTACACTGATCTTAGAGCCTTTGACCTCTCCGCTCTTAGCTTTGTTGCCAAATCAGGTGATCTAGGAATTGTAATCTTCAATCTGGGCAGACCAGCGGGCCGATCCATGTTACGATTCATAACGTTCTGTCGAATCCATAAGAATGTTGTCAAGCAAGATTTAAGGGAGAGCGGAGAACTAATAGATGTTTTGTAACATAACAGCAATATCTTTACAGACAGCGATTTAATACACAGCACAGCAGCAGCAACTAGTTGCAAAACTAGCAAGTATATGTGTCTATTTCTTTTTTAAAGAAATATAATTAAGGAGACTCAGAGAACTGCATCGTTACAACACCTGAAAGAGAACCAGCATAACATGTCGATTTATAATCAATTTAAGCAGATGGTTTTCGGAGCTTTTACCTTTTCATGATTTTTATGAATAAACTCATGCTGGGTAGCAGTAGCAGCAGCCTGTACCACAAGCGAATAGCTTCAGTAGAGAGCAAGAAGCAAAGTTATTCAATAAAATAGTAGCAACTAATCAATTTGTACCTTTAGGCTCACAAAAATAACTCAAGATAGCAATTGACTATGCAGTATCTACATCTAACTAAATGTATCAAACAATGTTACTCCATTCCAAATTATAAGACGTTTTAGCTTTTCTAGATACATAGCTTTTGCTATGTATTTATATTTATATATATATATATAATATGTCTAGATGCATAGTAAAAACAATGTATCTAGAAAAAACAAAAAGTCTTATAATTTGGAATGGAGGGAGTAGTTCACATCAAGATGAATTTTTTTCCCAGAATTAGAAGTTATTGCATATTTCCAATTTCTGAAACTGTTGCTACTTCCAGTAACATAAATCTCAAATTCTACGGGAAGAAAACTAGGATTTCCGTTCAAAACACAGGAATAATATGCATGACTTATAAATGCAACAGAGAACCCATAACATTTTTCATGTTGACCAAGCATCAAAACATGCGATATGCTACTTAGGAGTCAAGTTATATTCATTTCGGTGCCAACACTGGAGAGCACAGCTAAAACAAATGACAACGCCACTTGTAGAGGAGAACATTAGCCACTCTTTTTGTGAAAAAAATACTTGCTTCCAAGTGGAAACAAATGAAACTACCACTTGGTAGAGAGGACATTAAAAAGCTCACTAGCTGTTGTGTTTGACATCATTAAAACATTGTAAATTAGTTCAGAGTTCAAAAAAAAACAAGAACATGAAAATTTGGCAAATGTCACATTTCCACATGAAAACTGTACAATACCTTGTTGAGATGCCCATTCTCTAATCTCTGTCTTTTCGCAGATTGGTATGTGCAATCGATTGAGCTTACAGTACTTTTCTCGCTTCTAACTCCCACTAGCTTTTTACTCCTGAAAACAGATCAAATTGAGATTAAAAAAAAGGTATTCACAAACCTGATGGTGAAGTATTTGTTTAGTTAGCTAAAAAAGACAGATGCCACAAATTTGACATTCGTTGAAAGCTAATTCAGTAGCAGATAATAGTAAGAGATGCTTGAGTTTGGGGACACTGTGAAAGGAGAATGGAAAAGGAAAAGGTGAAAAATAATGTGGACAAAATACTTGTGATTGTAATATTGAAACACACTCGGTGCTAAAGACACATATTTCACAACTTATGGTTCATCTACATGAACAAACCAAACAGCACATATAGTGCAAGTTGGTTAAATAAATATAAGGATTTAAGTTAGCAAGGTGGCTCACAGAATCAACCATCATGATGCTATTTCAAATTATTTTATAGTCAGTCCACATAAACTTCACAAAAGTCAGCAAGTTTAATATTACTTACTGTGTCAGATTCTTTACTTCCACTTGTCTGTTTTGCCTCGCCAATTGACTGGCTGTAGGCTTCATCAGTGTGGAGCCTCTCAAGGAAGTGCCCTTCATGGTAGTTCGAAAGCGAGATTTGTGTTCATTTTCCGATGCACCATTGCATGGTTTTCGCCCTATTTTAGCAGTAAAGAACCATAAATAATTTAAACTTCTATAAGAAATCAAAGAAAATATAGAAGCACACAGCTGGTAAACAGGCTCGATTTCAGGCAATCAAGGAAAGGGTTCCTATGTGTTAGGAAAATGATTCAAGAGTTTGTTCAGTCCTTTTAGGTGTTTGAAATTCTGTCTATTGCCAAGCTAGGGATAGGCATATTGTCAGACATGTCAATTTGTAATCTAGCAAGCACCTTTTCATCAATAAAAGGATTTATCAAGGTATCAACATTTTTTTCAAGAAAGCTTGGGGTCCTTGTGTTTTCTGCTACTATGATTCCAATGATTCTAGCAATGCTCAGATTTAACTGTAACACCCAAGCATGAACGAAAGGAGCACATAAACACTGATTCAACCACTTATTTAGTAAAATGTAATATAGATGATAACTGGATCATCAAACAGATTAGAAACGAAATAGTGAACTTCAGGAAACTCAATGCTAGAATTTAGATTTTCAAGACCTTCGAATCGATGGATTTTTTGCTCCACGCCACTGGAACATTCATGAGAAGCTGTAGAACAATGCAAAGCATTTGTACCTGCAATGCTTCTGATGGTTTGTAATCCAAGGTCTTCAGCTAACATCTTGGTAATTAAGGCTGCAGAAACAAAAAGATGAAAGGTTAGTGATATATTTACTAGGAATACAAAGAAAAATAAAGTAACATGCGAAACATTTCTGTACAAGGAATCCATCAGCAATTATCATTGCAAGTTTCCATGATTTTGCATTTAAAACATCACTGTACTGAATCATGCAGAAAAAAAAAACTAAGTCGTTTTGAAATCCTCTCTAGAAGATGTAGGCATCACTATTATTCCCATCAGACAGTGTTACAGAAAAATGAAAAGCAGCTATACTCATGAAACCACGTAAAAGCCCAACGTGGTGATACACTGGTACCCCCTCAGCTGTATCATTTTATCTCTGATATCTAAAGAGCTTCTTCCATAATAACTAGCAGCCAACTTCTCAACCACATAGCTGGCAACAGTAAGTGCATGAGCTTTCTAATGACATTATGAAATGACATCATAACAATAAGTGATGTGGACACAAGCAAATGTGATCCCCAATTATTATTATTATTTTGTCATTCGCACTCACTCTGTATCTTTTTTTCTTCTTGTGTCAAGGTAATATTCTGGTTCTGGGCTTCTGACAATCAAGCTCCTCTATATGTCTACACCAGTTTAATAACTAGAAACTGGAGACCTCCATGCAAACATTTTAATCATGGAATTTTATCCTAGATGGGTAACATTTGACCATCATAGCTCAACCCCAACACTGAGAAACAGTCAGCTTCTCACAAATTTCCTAACGGTCAATGGGCTTAACATGGGGACAAATTCAACTTTGCACCAGGATTTCTCCGAGCGCTGAAAAGATCAAATGGCGCCTATCTGTCCATTCTACCCCTGAAAACACTACCAATAACGACTCCGTAACCATCTCCGATCATTTATGCATTGAGGCGGACTGTACAACAATAATAGTAAGAGAACAAAAAAATTCTCGCGAAATGGCCCATTTCCTAAATCCATCAAATCCCCCCATAAGACCCTGTTTGGATCCCCATGGCAAAAAAAAAAGGGCTAAAAGTTTTGCCATGAGGATCAGACAGGGGCTAAAAGTGAGCAAATGGCTAAAAACTGGGCTAAAATCTGTTGCTCCCAAAGAGGCCCTAAAGTTTACCATAGATCCAAACAGTCCCGAATGACACAAGTTCAGGGGCTATACTTTAGTCTTTGGACCGGCCATCCAAACACCACCTAAACCTGCGGTGACACATCGGAGGCGGAATGCTGGAGCGTCGCATTTCAAACGCAAGAGTCGATCGCACGGGACAACCCCCACTCTCGTTATCCCGTATGACCCCGAATCAAAGCCCTCAGCGCGCGGAGACACAAAGCATGAAATCGCAAGGCGAGGGAGGGGAGAGCACGCACGAGAGGGTGGGTAGCTGGGGGCGGAGGCGAACCACTCCTGCGCCGCAGCGGCATCCCGCGGCGCCTCCTCCTGGGTGAGGTCGAACCACCTGGGCGCGTCGAACTCGTAGTCCAGGTCCACCTGGAACCACGTGACATCCATGATCATCACCCCCTCGCGCCCGCCTCCGCCGTCGTCCATGCCCCCCGCCTCCTCCTCCCCCTCTCCCACCCCGCCGCCGCCGCCGCCGGGCGAGGACGGGGCGGATGAGGCGGCGTCGCACATCTCCTCGTCGTCGCTGTCCATGCCGGGATAACGGGGCGTACCGGCCTCTATCGCCCGTCCACGCCGGGACGGGCACGGCGGCGGGCGGCGGACGGCGGCGAGGTGTTTGAAGGCTGGCCTGGCCGAAGGGAGAAGGGAAAGCCGAGGGAATTTGAAATGCGGGGTTCGGCACGGACCTCGGGCTTCGGTGTGTGCAGGATTTGACCTGGTGCTGGGAGACCAAATTTACGGCTGGGTCCCTGTGGTTTCCGGTTTCTCGCTTGGGCGCTGGATTTGGCCATTTGGGGCAGCCCCACTGCGGCAGCGTAGAACGCAGAAGGGGTACCATAGAATCGTGCACAGTACCGTTGCCTTTCAAGGAAACAAGTGGCAGCAGATGCGGTACGCATTGAGAAGTCATTGTCAGTTTGTTACATGGTTCGTTTCGTCATAAATGATCTTGGCTGGTTTGGTACGAGAGAAAAATACTGTTTCAGTTTCTGATCCACGATACGAACAGACTGTTGGTTTGTTTTTATCTCTACACACGGTAAATAATTCAACTACCATACAATGGTTCTGTTGCTCCAGGTAAACAGCAGCTGTTTCATGCAGCCAAACAAATCAATGAATGATACAAATAATAAAGTAGTAGCTTATATCGTATGACATAACTATATATATAACTATTTTTCTATCAATAGCTCTACGGTGTTTTGACACTCTTGAGTAGTAGGAGTACGTATATTTTTTTTGCGTATTGCAATGTAGAATAGTTGCGATACCGAGTACGAGGCATTAGGAGCTTGTTTGGTCAGCGTCCAAACAACTGTGTCTGGCCAGACAGCTTTTTAGGACCATTAACTTTGATCGTCTAGCAGCTAAGGGCTTGTTTAGTTCCCCTTCAAAACGCCAAATTTTTCAAGATTTCCCGTCACATCGAATATTTGGATACATGCATGAAACATTAAATATAAATAAAAAATAAAACTAATTACACAGTTTAGACGAAATCCACGAGACGAATCTTTTAAGCCTAATTAGACTATGATTGGACACTAATTGTCAAATAACAACAAAAATGCTACAGTATCGTTTTGCCAAAATTTTTGCCATCTAAACTGGGCCTAAGATCGTTGCCTGGCTAGCAAGTTGCCAGGTCACTATGCAAACAAACCTAGGTCTTTGAGAGGGTGTTGGTTTATGGGCCTATTTAAATCTCATGCAGCTAACAATTAGGTGATGTCCTATTTAAATTCTTAGCTAATAAATCAGCTCATGTCTTAGCTAGCACCCAGCTATTAAGGCCAGTAGCCTAGTACTATTAGTAAAGAGTTTCATGACACAGTTATCAAGACTATCATATCAGCTCTCATGTTGTTAATTGTGACAGCGAATTTTATCCCGACAAAACTCTATGAAACTCTCTCTCTCTCTCTTCGTAAATAAGCTGACAAGTCGGTAAATTTGCTTGTGTGGCTTTATTAGTTGATGAGAATGAAACTTCTTTGAAAACCTCATTGAGACTGGTCTAATTAGTTATTAGCTCATTTCTAGTTGAGTGGATCAAACAGGCCTCTCCTGCACACCTCATATTGGACCTTGACCAAACTCAAGGCCAAATCCGGAAGGTAATGAGGCAATCAGGAAGCGCAAGCAAGAACATGCTCGGCCCCTTGCACTTGTTCTCGGGGACGTCGCGTGCCCTTTTTCCGCCTGGCCACGTCGCGGCGCGCCGGAAGATCCAACGGGTCCAAGCAGGTGACTGGGCCGCGCCTGCCTGGAGGCCGGTGGCCGGGAGAGCGAGCCCGACCCGAGACCGCGAGGCCGAGACCGGCGACTGAAAGACGAGCAGGGGCACAGGCGTAATTTCCCCGGCCCTCTCCCGCCGGCTCGGCTGCCTCGGAAGGCGCGCGCAGGAATCCGATGCGAGCAGGCACAGGCGCGCGTTGTCGGCTTCTTCTCTTCTTCCATTCCGTGGCGCTGCCGGCTGCCTACTACGAGAGTATATAGTACGGAGTACGCACGCACCGAGATGAGATCCCGGTTCTCTCGAGGTCGCCCAGCACCACCAATGCTATCGGTTTGGGACAAATTTTGCTCGGATTCAAAACTTAAACCCTCCGGTATTTTGAACCTCGCCTTGGTAGTACTAGTATTCGGTGACGGATGCAGATTGAAGGAGGGCTAGTCTCTTTTTTTTTCTCTCTTCATTTTTTCTTCACATCTTCTTCTCCCTCATCCTCTCCGTACTTCCATTGATGCACCAGCTATAGGGGGCTGGAGCCCCCCCTAAGATCCGCCCCTGGCTACATTCGCGTCGCAGCAAAAGATTTTCTTGCCTCTTCAAACAACAGCGGCTTGATGCGTGTCATCCTCAACGTTGGTATCGACACCGCTTCCACCATCAGCACGATCGACACCGCTTCCACGGTGAGCTACGTTGTCGGCAAGGCGGCTGCTCCGTTGCCGAGAGTTTACTTCGGCACCAGTCAAGTGGTGGGGAGCGAATCCCTCTACTCAATGGCCCAATACGGCCCAAACCTGTCCCCGGCGGAGTGCCAAGTTGCCTGAAGAAAATGAAGCTGGAGTTGTTGGCGGCGGCTATGGTGGTGAACGTGAATGGGTGGCTGGTTGGCTGGAGGTGCGGCCTTTGGTGCGAGACTCATAGAAAGTTTTTCGCTGGCAAACCTGATGAACGGCGACGCGGTGGTTCCATTGTCGGCGCCTTCGACGTAGGATGCGCCGCCTTCGACGGAGGGTGCACCAGCACCGAGCACTACGGGTCGGTGCATGACTATATATTCTTTAGTTATTAAGTCGTAAATATGGATATGCATTCGGTAACTTACACTTTTTACTACTATCTTCTTGTTTAGATCGCCAGGCGCACCACCACCACATGATAGTACTAGTTGCGATCATAGCTGGACCAGTGATCTGCAGCGTCAGTGTGGTCCTCTTCTGCTGTTACTATCGTTTAAGGCAGTGGCGGATGCAGAACAGGATTGAAGGAGGGCTGATCTCTTCTTCTCCCCCTTTTCTTCTTCCTCGCCCTTCTCATATTTCCATTGATGCACCAGCCATACGCGGCTAGAGCCCCCCCCCCTCCCCACCCCCCAACCACACAAGCCGATCCGCCCCTGCTAGTACTTGTACTGTAGTATTCCTGCACGGAGTCGAGTGACGCGATCGTTTCGCCAGTTTTGACGCCGTGCCGGCGCGCCCAGCCACTGGTGACAGACACCGGAGCTGAACAAGCGGTTGCCGTCTGCTGCTGGCACTGCTTTTTCGCGTGCATCTGATGCAGAACGCACAAGCAATGAAGCAAGCGTACACGCGAGTCCTTTTTCGTCCGTTACTCCTCTCCTCCTGTACCTGCCACGCTTGCTGGCCGTGTCACCTCGACTCGATCTCGCCGTACACGGCCGATCCTTTACCCGCTACGAGACAAGGACAGGCTCGTCGGAGGAGACGACAGAGGCGTATAAATTCCGGTGCCAGCGGTAGGTACAGTAGAGGCGTATAATTCCGCCGCGGGCCGCGGACGGCGGACGGCGGACGGCGGACGGCTCCGCGTGCTCGACCGGCCAGACCCAGACGAAACGGCCGGCACTGTTGGCGGCGGCAGCGTGCGCCCCTCCATGCAGAGCAGCTAAGGGTGCGCTGAGAACAAAGTTGAATGGGATACCGCGATCTATGGATATTGAGCTAAAAATATTCATGATATATGTTCGGTTGAATGGATAGGATGAGTCATTTTTCTGTTTGGTTGGATGAATAAAAGTGAATAAGATTAGAATAGTTGTCTAATTATATCTGTTATTTAAAAATAATAACAGCTCATTAGACACTAATAAATATGTACTAATACTAATTTTGCCATAAAAATCACTAGCTTAAAATAAATATGTTAATTAGTACAACTAATAACCTAATTAGCGCACGAAACATGCACTAATCAATGTATTAGCACTTATCAAAACTAATCCTACCATCATAATTACTAAGTAATAATATGACATACAAATCATTCTTATTTATTTATTAATAACAAAGATTAGAAGACATGGATAAGCTGGTTCACGAGATTTTTACGTAACAGAAAATCCAGCATCTAGAAGTATATTCTATATCCATAGGTCTCAATAATTCATCCAACCAAACGCCAATGATCCAATCACATCCCTACAAATCCAACGAACCAAACGCATCTACACGTACACCCTAGCTAGCTAGTATCGCGACGCGCCGGGCGGGCCATGCGGGTTTATACGCGCACGCGCACATTTTCGAAAATTGGATGTACGAGCACCGAGCACGGCTACTGTTGCCGCGTAGAGTACGTCTTTTCTTGATTTTTTTTTGAAACTGTTTTTCTTGAATTGATAACGAGAGAAATGATCGATTCACAGTCGGTACACGATGGCCCGCGTATTGCCGTACGTATGTACGTATTGGAACAAAACACAAGGTCGAGCTATACGTATGATATGGGTCCGTAGCGGTGGCAAAGATTGGGCAGCTTAATTTCGTAGTAGGAGCGTAAACCATCTCTGTCTTTGTGTTGTTGGTTGTTCGAGTTATGTGATTACTAGATTCAGTGGCGCTCTCTTTCATATTTGAGTGATAGTTGAGTATTACAAATCGAGCATAATGGTGAAAAGCATAAAAAAAATGTTTTCCCTTCTGTGAGCCGATATTCTCTTTTTCGCTAAGGGTATGTTTGGGACGGGATATTTTTTTATTCTCGAGGTGAGGGTGATCGTAAATCCAATTTTAGTTAAAAAAACCAACACGTACGTCCTTAGTCGGATGTCACATTATGGCCTATTTGTTTTCACTTACAACTGATTTGTTTATAATCGTACCATAGGAACCTTTTCGACTCTCGATCGTACTACTTCAAAGTTATGAAGTGATAGTCAAAAGAATCAGGAAATAAAAGCTTGTTGAAATTCTCGAATTTTTCATCAATAATCCGACTTTTTTTTCACGAGCGTGTCATTATGACATGTATTTTATTAAGCAGAAACAGAATTTAACTAGTTACAATATCCCTGAATAATTCATAGATTACCGTGGAAGGATGAAAGCCAACACGACCCAAATGGACCTAACTTAAATTACATTACATAAAAATTGTGCAATTAATTGGGCAAGTGCCAACGAGACTAACAAGCCTTCTCGAACATACACTCGAACCCCGCCACGTCGAACTTCGTAAGCGCACGAAGTACGGCCCTTTGTGCGGAGTCGAGCGGGCCCTGGAAAGACCGCTGGAAGTCTACCACTATCAGGTTATCCGACGGCTGTGAGGCGATGGGTTCCCACTTGGACACAAGCACCTTCTGCGCTTAAGGGTGGCGTTGGGGACCCGAGAGGCACACTTTGCCGCCAGACGCGTGCTACGGCGAATGGTGACAGACGACGGAGAGCAACGAGTTCGACGACAGGTGGCGCCTTGAGGATGAGAGTCTTCACCGGGGCGGAAACGCGCCTAGCAAACTCCCTGGCGAGGGCCGAAGGAGATGTCAGCATAGAGTTAGGTGGCCAATCATCACCATCCACCCCCGGCGCCTTAGCGTCCACGAAGCTAAGCTGAACCATCTGTGGTGGCGAACTGGTGTCCACCAACTATGCCACAACCTCTAGAGAGGCCACAGTCAGAGTAGATGGACGCCTAAGCGCTAGAGCTCCCGTTGATCGACTGAAGACAAGCGAGGCAGTGAGCTCATCGAGCATCGGATCGACCCATACGGGAGTCACGATGCCCTCGCACAGCGCCACCGCGAGCGGATCAGATTCGTGGGAGCAGCGTGTGGCAGTAGAAGTAGCGACATTGCCAGTCACAACAATGTTGATCTCCCTCAGCAGCTTGCTCCGGCGCCGCCGACGTCGTCGACGAAAGCCGTTGGTGCCCCCCGCAGCCACCTACGCGGCTCCATCCGAGCCACATGGTGGCGCGTGCAGGGATGGCCATGAGCCGCCACACCCTTCCTCCGATGACATCATCGTGGCATGTCTGGGCCACTTGCAGTCCCTAGCGAGGTGACGATAGCCGTGACACCGCAGACAACGTTGGGCAATCGACAGGTCGCTATTTGGTGTGAGTAGGTGAAAGTGTAATCAAACCCTAATTATGGGTTTTGATGATGATAACCACGCAATTAGAGAACTAATGAGATTTATCGAGATGACAAGCAGAGAATCTATAATCGATTCAAGTTTACATTCACTAATTTTGAATTGTGACTCAAAGTTGTCTGCAGGTGCGGCAGTGTGGTTGTTATGACCCGACAGTGCCGCTGTCCGGCAGTGCCACGAGGTCAGAGCGGCAGTGCCGCAGGTTCAATTTGATAAAAGTTTGAGTATTTATTTTAATAGGACTATTCACCCCCTCTTCTAGGCTAACCAGAGATCCTACAAGTGATACCAGAGCAGGTTACCTCGTGAGCGCTTCACCACGTGAAGTATGGAGCTCAGAGGAGGAACTAGTGGCCTGAAGCAGGTGGATGTCGACACGAACAGCAGCGAGTTGAGCGCATCAACAGCAAGCAACACCATGCTACCATATCTTGAGGCTACCGATGCCGAAAGAGCTCTCAATGACAATGAGAGAAGAAGAAGGAAGGAGGTAAAAAAGCTTGAAAGAGAAGCAAGAGAGAAGAAGAAGGAGCAGCAACGGTTAGAAGACAAGAAGCAAAGAAAAGAAGAAGAAAATCTCATAAAAGAAGCAAGAAGAAGGAGAGAAGCTAGGAAGAAGAAGGAAGAAGAGAAGGCAACAAATGCATCATCAAGTGACATATCAAGTAGTTCCGAAGATGGAGATGATGATGAGTCCTACCAAGTGTCGAAGGGGGACAAGAAGGAGAAGAGAGGAAAGCGCAAAGCCAACAACAACAAATATACCACCATATCCTTTAACTATTCTTCTATACCTATGACTAACCATGATCGGTGGTCTTTTATCAATGTGCCCGCAGGCAAGCTACCCTATTTCAATAGGACTAACTTTGCCAAGTGGAAGCACTTGATGAGAGCCTATCTTATAGGTCTTTACCCCAACATTTGGGAGATTATTTGCAATTGATTTAAGCCACCGGTTGATCCAAGAAACCTAATACTAGAAGAGATGAGAATCATTCACCTCAATGGTCAAGCCACAAGTGTGTTGCTTAGTGCTTTGGATGGTGATGACTACAATAGAGTGATTGGGGTTGATGTTGTCAAGCAAATATGGGACACTTTGCACCTCACACATAAAGAGGTTGACAAAATGAGAAAGGCAAGAATTGATTTGTTGATGTCAAAGCTCAATCGATTTATAATCTTGGATGGAGAGGGGCCACAAGAGATGTTTGATAGGTTGATGACAATGGTGGGCAAGATTAGAGGCTATGGTTGTGATGAGCTGATGATCACAAAGTTGTCAAGATTATGCTGGAGGCTTATTCACCTAGAAATGAGACCATAGTGACTCTAATTAGAGACAAGAAAAAGTTTGAGTACTTTACACCAAATGATGTACTTGGGAGGATCTTGACCTTTGACATGCAAAGAGAAGAAGCAAATGAGAGGAAGAAGCTTAATGAATTGCAAGCAAAGGTAGAAGGCATCAAGATCAAGGAAGTAGCTCTCAAGGTCAACAAATCAAGTAAGCAAGGCTCTACAAGCAAGTCCAAGATCAACAAGCAAGCTTCAACTAGCAAGCCCAAAGCAATCAAGAAAGTCTAAGAAAGAGTAGAAACCACATCATCTTCAAGTAAAAGTTAAAATGATGATGATCAATATGAGAAGGTTGATGATGTTTCTCTCTTTATGAAGAGGTTTCACAAGGGGCTAAAGAAGCAAGGCTACAAGGTAGTGAAGAGAAACTTTCTAAACAAAAAAAAGAGGACATGCTATAATTGTGGTAGCACCGATCACTTTATTGCCAAGTGTCCATATGAGATCAAGGACAACAAATACAAGAAGGACAAGAAAGAGGAGAAGGCTGGCCATAGAAAGTGCAAGAAGTACATGGGAGAGGCTTATTTTGGGCATGAATAGGACTCAACTAGAGAGAGCACAAGTGAGGAGGATAAGAAGGTTGCAACCATTGCTATTCACAAGTCATCCCCTACACCAAGGCTCTTCAACAACATGTCCAACGATGACTACTACTCCCCTCACATTTGTCTCATGGCAAAGCGTGAGAAGGTAAAATCCAAATCGAAGGCCAAATCTCCTCCACCTCTGTCGATGTTTGACCACCGATAGCCTGCCACAGGAGTACCCGGGCAGTATGTTCGGGCTTCGACATATGCAGAACTCGATAGTTAATGCAAAAGACAGTCGATTTATCCTAGTTCAGGCTCTCGATCGTAGATCGAGTAATAACCCTATGTCCAGTCGGCGTTAGCCTTTGCGTTGGATTGATTATGAAGTGTTGTGTTGTACAATTGTTCTGTTCTGTTATGTGTGTGTTGATCTAGGGACCCCTGCCCTCCTTTATATAGTCTAGGAGAGGCGGGAGTCCTAGTCGGTTATAAAGTAGAGATCCTAGTAGGATTACGTGTAACTAGTCCTAGTAGGATTACATATAGAGAATCCTATTTGGACTAGATTTTCTTCTCTCTTCTCCATGGGGAACCTTATGGGTCCCGCATCGACAAGCCCCTGAGCATTTCATGATTGAGCTTCAAGGGTCGGGTTGTTGTAGACTTGTTCTGGGTTCTTTCTTGAAGCGAGATCTTGAGATTGTCTTCTTTGTTTTTTCTTTGGCTGATGTGCACTTTTGGACAAAAGTGCACTCAGTGAGTGTAGCCCTCGAGCCTCTTGCTTGTTGGGACAAGAAGTCAGAGGGTCCCTTTAGTCTTCTTGTTTGCTCCAAGTTCTTTTTCTTGCAAAAGTTGGAGGGTCCAGATTCTTGTCTTCAAAAAATTTCTTGGGGTTATGTATATCGCCTCCATATTCTTGTCTTCAAAAAATTTCTTGGGGTTATGTATCCCACAGCCCCCGAGCCTTCTCCGAGTACTTTTCTTTAGAATAGAAATCGAAAGAAGGGTCTTGATGTGTTGTCGTAGTCTTGAGTTCTTGTATTCTTGGTCTTTCATCCTTGAATCCGAGCCCCCGAGCATAGTTGAAGCGAATGCCGAGCCCCCGAGCTTAGTTTTGGCATGCAGCCTCCGAGCTTATGTCCGGGTTTTTTTTTTGGAAAGAACTTGGTTACATGGCCTTGGCATACTCTCCGCTAGTCTTCTGTTGTCGGATGTAGTTGTGTGGAGTTGGTTGGGTGTAAATACTGTTTGTTGACGGGTTGTACCGTGGTAGTATATCCTTCCGAATATGCTTGTCCTTGGTCACTGTTCCTTCACGTCTGAGTCCTTTTTCATTGAGTTCTATCTTTTCACTATTTCCTTTGTCAGGTCTTTACCTTTGGTGCTCCCGGTTCATGTGCACCGCTCTTTTGGTCTATAAATACCCTCCTGTGGTGCTTGTTCTTGAATCATTGAGCATTCTGTTGTGTGGCCTGAAGTCTTTGTAGTCATGGATATGGTAGTTTGTGAAGTTGAGCAGCCCCTAGGCATATCTTGTAGTTGTTGTGTATCTCGTCGTAGCTGGAGGAAGTCTTGTGATAGGGGTTAGAGGTAGACTAATCCCACAGTGGCGTTGCATCAAGAAGTTGGTGGCGGTAGTTGGAGGAAGTCTTGTGATGTGGGCTTTGTCCCTTCATCCGGCAGTTCTTGGCTGGTGCTCTTTGTCTGCCCTACGGCTGTCCGGTGCAGATCAACACCTAATCCTACATCACATCGGGCTTGGGTAGACAGATGCCTACTAGCCTCCTTTGGTCCATGCTTTCCTGCTGTGCTGCTGATTTCCGTCTTGGATGCACTGTGTTCGTCCTTTGAAGAAAACAGTGTAGCCGAGGGCGGTTTGTTCTACCTGGCAGCAAATTGGAACACGTAGTCGTTCCAGAGCCTAGCTGTGTCCGGGTTCCTCTTTGCTACCTTGCTTGTTGTAGTACCGAGTTCGTCGGGTCTTGTAAGATGTGTAATCTTGTACTTCTTGATTTCATTTGTAATAAAAAAGATTCTTGCCTTCTTAGTTGTCATGCTTTCTCCTGCTGTGTTGCTTATGGAATTTCCGAGTTCTTTTTATCAAGAACCGGGTTCTTTTGTTCCTTCAGAAGTTACCCTCCCTTTCTTCTTTGAGGATGGGTTGTTCTTGCAGTTATCTGATAGCTCTGCAGTAGTGCTGGATGGATAAGTCTAAAATCTACCCATTGGATTGTACCGTTGTGTAGATTTGTGCCCTCCGTCGTTTTAGCTGCGTCAGTTATGGATCGTTGCGTTCTCACACGGTGTTTTAATGGGCCTAGTGGGCCGTTTCTAACGCTGTAAAATTTTTTTATAGACCCTTCGTCCTCTTTTTCTTTACTGCCTTTCTTTTGCCTTCAAACCCTAGCTCTTAATCATCCGCCGTCGCCATTGCCACCGCCATCCTTAGCGCCACCATCTAGGTTTTCTTTTTCCTCTAATTTCTTTTTGCCTTTGTTAGTACATGGGCAAGAAGAAAACCGCTAGTAAGTCCCAGTCTTCTTTCGTGGACGAGGAGTCTTCACTCTCCTTGATCGAGAATCAGGAGTTTGTTGCCATGAGGGCCGCCCAGAAGTTTTGGCCGGCTCCGACAACCACCAAAGTGCAGCTTCGTGAGCTTATCAGCGATGGCTTGATCTAGGGCTAGGCTTTTGCTGAATGGAGAGTTCCAGGTGAGCATCGAGTTCCTGTTCTAGTTCCTGGTGAGATCGTTCTTTTTATCTCATTCATTCGCGCTGGACTTTGTCTTCCCGCCTCTGCTTTTCTTCACCAATTTCTTGATTATTTTGGGATTTGCCTAAACCACCTTGCTCCTAATATAGTTCTTCACCTTTCTGTCTTTGTTCATCTTTGCGAAGCTTTCCTTGGAATTCCCCCTTCTCTTTCTCTGTTTCGTTACTTCTTTCGCCTAAAACCCCAACCCCATCGCGAAGAAACCAGCGTTCTTGGCGTTTACGAGATTCAGTTGCACCAGGGTCTTAAGAGCAAGTTCTTTGACTATGACCTGGTTGATTCTGTAAAAGATTAGCGTGCCGACTGATTTTATGCTACCAATTTGATCCCTTCCCTTATCATCCACTCTGGATCTAGTCCTATGGTGAATGACTGATGGGACAAGAAACTTGAGACACCTACTGAGATTCAAGTGATCCAGCAATTCCTTGATAGGATTAGCATGCTGAAACAGCAGGGTTTAACCGGTTTCGGTATTGTTTCGAGTTTTCTTCATCGTCGAGTTTAGCCTTTGAAAGAGCGGGAGCACCTTGGCTTCGAGTATTCTGGGGCCAAGGATCCTTCACGCATGGTCCCAGCTCTTGAGCTGACCGATGAGGAGGTACTCGAGCATCTCCAGAAGATGTTGAAAGGAGTGAGCGTTGTTCCTCCTGCTATCTCCGAGTTCTCTACCAACAACCCGCCCCTAGCTGTGAGTTGTTTATCTCTTTGTTTGGGTACTTTATGTACTCTTGCTGCATCCATTTTTGCTTAGCTTTTCCTTGTCTTGCTATTTTATCCTTTTTCGTAGGAGCTTGGGTGGATGTTTGTTGACCCAATCCCTCTTGATGTTCTCCCTGCCATGGCGGAGACTGGGGATAAACTTGCTGGAACTTCCGTAACTAGTAAGTTCCCAACCTCCACAGTGCTTCCTGGAGTTTCTTTCGGATTTGTTGATGTATATGAAGAATATGTTCCTCGTCTAGTCCCTCATGGTCCTCGTAGTGTCCCGAAGAGGGGGTGATTGGATGGGTCTTCATCCGGCCTGCCTGTCTCCAAGAAGTCTCACAAACCAAGTAGTCTCTCAGGTACTCCAGTTGTTGCTAGCATGCTCTTAGGTGAGCATATTTAATACTCTTTGTTCTTTTGTTTTCCTGTTTCTCTCTTGAACCGAGGACTTTTTATTCTTTTTTCAGCAGGTGCTCTGGTTTCCTTGGTTGAGGGAGAGGAGGATGACAAAGTACCCCTCATCATGCGGTGGTGAGTTGTTTTCATATTCCTATTGCATTGAATTTCTCTTCTTTATCTTGACTTTTAGTCTTGAACTTTTTGAAGTAACCGGACGTCGGGTACGAGTTCTTCTGAGGCTCCCGCGCTGACTTCTTCTAAAGCTCCGGTGTCGAGTTCTTTGGTAGCCTCGGTACCGAGCTCTACCGCTCTTCCAGTGTAGAGTTCTTCCACGGCTCTAGCCCCGGCTTCTTCCGTGGCTCCGGTATCTGCTATCCCGCTCTCGTCATCGGGCGGCGGGGACATTTTCACCATCGTGGTCCCCCCTACGAGGCCTTCTTTTGGCTTTGCGAAGAAGAAAGTGGCTGGGTGAGTAGATTCTGGTTTCATCCTTTTGTTTCTGTCTTCCTTCTTCTGGTTCTCATCGATGATTTCTTTTATCAATTTTCAGTCTTTCGTCTTCTCTCGTTTCTTCATCGACTTCTTCTCAGCCTTCCACCATGCCATTGAGTTCCGAGCCTTAGGACTCACAACATACTATTGGTGAAGTTGTTGTGGGGGCTTCGGAGCTACCTGGCGAAGTTGCGGACTTGGCTGCCCCGGAGGTGACTGTGGCCGCCGCGTCGGGTCCTTCTGAGGGATTGGCTTCGGCTTCCCGGGAGGTTGCTTTGGTTGTTCCTTCTTTGCCCCAGCTAGCCTTTCCTTCCCCTTCTCTCGCTTTCGGCGGTCCCTCTTTTATCGATGACGTGGTGCAATAGTTCGATGCCACCCATTGGCTATCGGAGCTGACCGTAGCCTGGGGGAGCTTGGCGTCCTCTACGACTTCTTTCGGGGAGAAGCTTCACATAAGTTTTTCTGAGATTCTTTCTTAGGCCATTTGTTTTGCCTTTGTCCTTACACCTTATTTTTCTCTATCTTTAATTGTTTAGACTTTCTCTCATGACCATACCGGCTTCTTCTTTTCGTCTGAAACCAAGAAGAAGTTGTCCTCCGAGGTAAGTTCTCTGAAGACTGACCTTGATCTCCTCTAGGCCGAGTTGGAGACTGAGCGTAAGTCGCATCAAAAAGAGGAAAAGGCTCTCCGTGCCCGGGTGGTAGAGGTAGAGAAACAGAGAGACACTATTGCCTAGGAGTTGGAGAAACAGAAAGATGCTGCTATCCGGGAGGCTTCAAAGAACTCGGAGGCCATTAAGAGCTTGGAAGCCGTGAAGAAAGAATGTAAAGGTATTCTGGGTTCTCTCTATTTCTTTCAGTATTCAAACCTTTCTCTCCTGCTGACTTGTTGTTTGGTGTCTTGTCTAGCTCTCCGAGTTGAAGGAAAAAAGCTCTTGGAGGGCATTGATGAAATGAAGACTCTTGTTTGTACAAGTCATAACAAGGCTAAGGAGGTAACTACTCATGCTGAAGAAGAACTTGCACTTGCTAAGTTGATCAGGCGTGGAGCTGATAAAGATCTTGTGCAGGCCCAAAAAACTATTGAAGACTTGTCTGGGAAGCTAGCGACGACTACTGAAAATTGGAACGTTTTGTGGAAATCCTTTCGTTCAGTAGCTGATGTTCTCCGGACTCCAGCGGATGACGGGCAATCTTGGGCTCAGTTCATTCCTCGGATTCCGACTTGTTTCCAAGAGTTCGCGAAGAAGTGCGCTCAAGTATGTACCAAGAATGTGCTGGCCTAGGTCCGGGTCCTTGCTCCAGAGGCGCCTCTGTCCAAGATAGCAGAGGAAGCTGATAGCCAAGAATACCTTGATGCCGTTGAGAGGATGGAGCCTGAGGTCGAAGGTTTAGCCAGTAGGGTTGTAGACAGTCTTAATATTTCCCTTCCTGATGACAATGCCTGATCTAATTGACCAGCCTCTTGTAATATTACACTCCTCTTCAAATGAAGATTCTTTATTTTCGTTGATGTATTCTTTGCCCGGGTGTGGTCAGAGTTACTTGACTTGCTGAGTACTTTGTCCCGTTTTCGTCTCTGCCCTGTAAACAACTCTGTGCGTTATCCTGACGAAATCCCTCAATTTGTTGAGTACTTTTCTTTTCTTCCTCTTTTGTGATCCGTCGAGTGCTTTGTCCGCGCTATGACTTGTTAGATGTAGATCTTTGTGTTGACAACCTTTCGTCTGCGCTATGTAAAATGACTCGGCATAGCATGTTGCCTTAACAAACTTCGGCATCCGAGTGCTTTCTTGAGTGGCGCTTGTGCTTTTCTGAGGAAAAAGTATTCCTATCTAGATGTAGCCCCCGAGCCTCTTGCTTTTCGGAACGAAGAGCTAGAGGGTCTTTTTAAGCTTAATTTCGGTCGACTAGTTTTAGGTGTTAGCTTTTAGCTACCCTCATCGGCGGGCTCAAGCGTCTTTTCAGCTATATTTTGCTCTCGGCCGGGATGCTCAGGCATGTTTTCAGCCATTTTGCTTTTTTGTTTCGGGTGTTAGCTTTTAGCTATCCTCATCGGCGGGCTCAAGCATCTTTTCAGCTATTTTGCTCTCGGCCGGGATGCTTAGGCATGTTTTCAGCCATTTTGCTTTTTGTTTTGGGTGTTAGCTTTTAGCTACCCTCATCGGCGGGCTTAAGCGTCTTTTCAGCTATTTTGCTCTCGGCCGGGATGCTCAGGCATGTTTTCAGCCATTTTGCTTTTTGTTTCGGGTGTTAGCTTTTAGCTACCCTCATCGGCGGGCTCAAGCGTCTTTTTAGCTATTTTGCTCTCGGTCGGGATGCTTAGGCATATTTTTAGCCATTTTGCTTTTTGTTTCGGGTGTTAGCTTTTAGCTACCCTCATCGGCGGGCTCAAGCGTCTTTTCAGCTATTTTGCTCTCGGCCGAGATGCTCAGGCATGTTTTCAGCCATTTTGCTTTTTGTTTCGGGTGTTAGCTTTTAGCTACCCTCATCGGCGGGCTCAAGCGTCTTTTCAGCTATTTTGCTCTCGGCCGGGATGCTCAGGCATATTTTCAGCCATTTTGCTTTTTTGTTTCGGGTGTTAGCTTTTAGCTACCCTCATCGGCAGGCTCAAGCGTCTTTTCAGCTATTTTGCTCTCGGCCGGGATGCTTAGGCATGTTTTCAGCCATTTTGCTTTTTGTTTCATGAAAACAACTCGTTGAAAGTCATGACAAGACATGCTATGGATGAATATCATCTTTATTGATCATGAATATAAACTAATACATATGTTGTCGAGGAATATTGTCCTTTGTCGATTGTGAACGTTGGTCCCTTGTGGCTTGCATATCTATTTTTTCTTGAGTTGTTTTTACGCGTAGAATCTTCTTAGCTGGCTGATGTGCCATGTATTGTTGACTTCTCTTCCATCTTTGGTTATTAACTTGTATGTGCCTGGTCCAGTGACTTTTGTGACAATGAACGAACCTTCCCATGGACTGAGTAGCTTATGTCGTCTGTCAGTTTTTTGTATCCTTCTTAGCACTAAGTCTCCGACTTGTAATGATCGAGGATGGGTACTCTTGTTGTAGTGTCGTCTTAAACCTTGTAGGTATCTGGCTGATTGGAGGGTAGCGTTTATTCTGACTTCTTCTGAACTGTCGAGTTCTAATCTTCTTATGTGTTCTGCTTCTCCTTCATCGTATTGTTCTATCTTTGGTGATGTCCAGATCAAATCGGCAGGCAGTACGGCTTCTGACCCATAAACTAGGAAGAAGGGTGAGTAGCCTGTTGCTCTACTTATTTGAGTTTGTAGCCCCCATACTACTTTAGGTAATTCTTCAATCCATTTGGACCCATAGTCCACTAGTTCTTCGTATAACCTTGGTTTTAATCCGGCTAGTATGAGTCCATTAGCCCTTTCTACTTGTCCGTTGGCTTCTGGATGTGCAATAGATGCGTAGTCTATACTAAAACCACAGTCTTGTGCCCAGCTTTTGAATTATGTAGCTATGAAGGGGGAGCCTAGATCTGTGATGATTCGATTGGGCATGCCAAAGCGGTGCATAATGTCTTAGATGAACTCGACTGCTTTGGCTGCGCTATATTTCATGAGTGGTTTGTATTCAATCCACTTGGTGAACTTGTCGATTGCTACAAAGATGTACTCGAAGCCGCCTTTTGCTTTCTTCAGAGGTCCTACTTGATCCAGCCCCCAGCAGGAAAAAGGCCAAGCGGGTGGGATGCAGATAAGATTGTGAGCTGGCACATGGGCTTGTCTTGCAAACATTTGGCAACCTTTACATTTTCTAACAAGTTCTTCTGTGTCTTTCAAAGCGGTTGGCCAGTAGAATCTGGTGCGAAATGCTTTGCCAACCAGTGTTGTTGAAGCGGCATGATTTCCACAGCAACCTGAGTGTATTTCGTCTAGGATCTCTTTGCCTTCTTCAAATGAGACACATTTTAGGAGTACTCCTGATGATACCGCTCTTCTGTAAAGTCTATCTCCTACTAGAATGTAGTTTTTGCTTCTACGAACAACTTGGGTGGCTTCTGCTTTATCTGCTGGCAATTTATTTTCTTTGATATAGTCGATGAAAACTTGGCTCCATAAAGTGTTGATTACCAAGATCTGAATGCCTTTAGCCTGAATTTTATGGGTTGTTTCACCGGGTTGTTTGATAGAGGGAACTGATAGCTCTTCTATGAATATGCTAGGTGGAACCTTCGCTCTGTCTGATCCAAGCTTGGCGAGCACATCTGCTGCAATGTTGGAATCACACAGGACATGTAGAATTTCTAATCCTTGGAAATGTTTTTCAAGTTTCCGTATTTCAGCACAGTAAGCACCCATGTTTTCTTTGGTGCAATCCCAATCTTTGTTGACTTGGTTGATGACTACTGCTGAATCGCTGTATACGAGTAATCTCTTTATTCCGAGAATAATTGCCACTCGTAGCCCATGGATGAGGGCTTCATATTCTGCTTCGTTATTTGTAGCTTGCCATAATATCTAAAGGACGTACTTGAGTTATTTTCCTTCTGGAGAAATGAGGAGAACACCTGCACTGGCTCTGCCTAGTTTGAGTGACCCATCAAAGTACATCTTCCAATGGTCAAGGATTGTATCTGATAAAGGCTGTTGAATCTCTATCCACTCGGCCACAAAATCAGCAAGGGCTTGAGATTTGATTGCTTTCCACGGGGTGAAATCGATGTTAAGAGCTCCAAGTTTAACTGCCCACTTTGATATGCATCCCGTCGCATCTCTATTGTGTAAGATGTCTTCGAGCGGGAAGTCTGTCACCACTGTGATCTGGTGGCTTTCAAAATAGTGGCGAAGCTTGCGTGAAGTGATCAATAGGGCATAGAGTAGTTTTTGCACATGCGGGTACCGTATTTTTGATTCAGATAATACTTCGCTAATGTAGTATACAGGTTGTTGTACTTTATACACGCGTTCTTCTTCTTCTCTTTCTATGACTATTGTCGTGCTGACCACAGCAGTAGTCGCCGCAATATATAGCATCATATCTTCGTCTTTCCTTGGGGGTGTGAGAATTGGTGAGGATGTGAGGTATGCCTTAAGTTTCTTGAAAGCTTCATTGGCTTCTTCTGTCCATTTGAACTTATCTGTCTTCTTTAGTAGTTTAAAGAAAGGTAGTCCTTTTTTACCGAGCCTTGAAATAAAATGATTGAGTGCTGCCATGCAGCCCATTAGCTTTTGCACATCTTTGATTTTTCTGGGTGGGCCCATCTCCATTATGGCTCTAATTTGCTTGGCACTTGCTTTGATTCCGCGATGACTGACTAAGAAACCGAGTAGTTGTCCTAAAGGAACCCCAAACACACATTTGTTTGGGTTCAATTTCCATCTCCACTTTTTCAGGTTCTCGAAGGTTTGTCTTATGTCTTCAATCAGTGTATCCGGGTTCTTTGTTTTTACAACTACATTGTCCATGTATGCTTCTATGTTTTCACTAATTTGATCACCAAGGCATGTTTGGATAGCTCTTTGGTAGGTGGCTCTAGCGTTTTTGAGTCCAAATGACATGGTCTTGTAGCAGTAGGCACCAAATGGGGTGATGAAAGATGTCTTGCTCTGGTCTTGCTCTTTTAATGCTATCTGGTGATACCCTGAATAGCAATCAAGAAAGGATAATAGGGCAGACCCTACTGTTGAATCAACTATCTGATTAATGCGTGGCAGCCCGAACAGATCTTTCGGGCAGTGCTTGTTGAGATCTGTGTAATCAACACACATGCACCATTCATCCATGTTCTTTTTCTATACTAGAACTGGGTTTGCTAGCCAATCTGGATGAAGGATTTCTCTAATGAATCCGGTCGTCATTAGCTTTGTGATTTCTTTTTTAATTGCTACCTTCTTGTCAGGTGAGAATCGTCGTAGCCATTGCTTTATAGGTTTGGAGCTTTCATTAACATCAATTATGTGCTCAGCCAACTCTCTTGGGACACCTAGCATGTCGGCCGGCTTCTAAGCAAAGATATCTTTGTTGTCCCGAAGAAAGTTGGTGAGCGCGAGTTCCTATTTTGCCGAGAGGTGAGCACTGATGGTTGCTGTCTTGGAGGTATCGCCAGTGCCCAAGTTGATTTGCTTGACGTCGGCTTCTTTTGGTGGTGCGATGATGCTGGGCTTTTTAGCCGGTATTTCTAATTCTTCTTGGCTCATCTCTGCAGTAATTGTGGCTATTTCTTTTCTTCCATTGTCGGCTTGTGCTTTGGCTGCGATTTGGATTGCCTGAATGTCGCAGTCAAAAGCACGCTTCAAATCACTTCGAAGAGAAAGGACACCGTTGGGTCCTGGCATCTTAAGCAGTAAGTACGGATAATGTGGTATTGCCATGAATTTTGCTAATGCTGGGCGTCCGAGGATTGCATGATATGACGAATCGAAGTCTGCAACCTCAAATTTGATAAACTCTGTTCGGTAGTTCGAAGGAGTTCCAAAAGTAACAGGTAAAGTAATTTGTCCAAGTGGCATGGTTGCCTTGCCTGGTACTATGCCGTAAAAAGGTGTACTTGTTGGTGTGATCATCCTGGCGAGTTGTAGTCCCATCTTCCTTAGTGTTTTTGAAAAGATGATGTTGAGTCCGGTTCTCCCATCGATTAGTACTTTGGTGACAGTCATACCAGCAATAGTTGGATCTAGAACCAGTGGGTAATGGCCTACATTTCCCATGCTAGTCCATTGGTCTTCTCTGGTAAATTGGATAGGATACTATGACCAATTGAGATATCTTGGTGTAGCCGGTTCTGCTGTCATGATAGTCCGTAGTGCTAGTTTTTCTTGATGTTTGCTTCTGCAATCTGGAGCCCCTGAGAAGATCACTGCTACTATTCCCCTAGGTTTTTGGAATCCTTTGTCCTCGTGGTTGTCTTCATCTTTTTTTTGATTGTCCTCTTTGGCGTTCTCCTTACTATCTTTTCTTGTGTATCGATCATTGAAAGTGTAGCAATTTCCGATGGTGTGTCTCCCATTGGGGTGCAATGGGCAACGTATGTTTTCAATGTCATCATATCTTCTAGGTTTAGAAAACTTCTTTGATTTGTTGGCCATTGCCATGGTATTGTCTGGTCTATGTTTTCTTTCTTGATGTCTGCTATTTCGATGATTTTGCTTGTCCGGGTTGTCCTGGTTGCTTCTATCCGGGAACCTCTCTCATGTTTTTTCTTCTATAGTAATCATCTTTTCCACTGTTCGTCTGAATTCTTCATTGTTTCTCAGATTTTCTTTGCAGAAGTCTTGAAATTGCCACCTAGCCATGATTTCGTGAGAGAAAGCTTCAATTACTTCTCGTTCGGTGATGTCATGCACTTGAGCTCGTAGTTCGCCGAATCATCGATAGTAATTTCTGAGACTTTCGCCTCCCTTTTGCTTGAGTCCTTTTAGTTCTACATGAGTGATTGGGTGTGTAATGATTCCTACGAAATTTTCATAAAAAGCTCTTTGCAAGTCCTCTCAATTTCTGATAGATCCTGGATTTAATTTGTCGAACCATTGGAGGGGCATAGCTTCTAGTGCCATGGGAAAGAATAGGGTCTTGATATCGTCGTCACCTCCGGCTAGTTCAATTGATTGTGAATATATTCTGAGCCATTGCCTTAGTTTAGTTTTGCCATCATACTTAGAGTGATTAGACGGTTTGAACTTGTGAGGTAATCACACCGATGCAAGCCTGTTCGCGAAATAGGGGAATCTGTCGTGTGTTCTGGCTTCTTTGAATTCGGATTCGGCACCTCCTTCTGGCCAACTGTTGTTTTGATGGGAATAATTCTACGAGGCTGTCTGGGTAGGCACCCTACTCTTGGTCTTTCTTGGTTGTTCAAATTGGTGGCCTTGATTATATTCCTTCCTACTTTCTCCGTTATGGCTTCCACCTGGCCCAAGTCTTTCAAAAGCAGACTTCCTTTGATTTTGATCTTCTTGCCTATGGGTTGTTGATCTAGTGGGTAGTCTTGATTGGGCTCTCTCTTCATGCGTTCTCGGGGTCGTCGATCGGAGCAAGTCCTGGAGCTGTTCATACTTCTCGTCGGGATGTGAAGTTGCTCTGAGTTCTTCTAATGCTTCTCGAATCTTATCATAAGGCGTATTTGCCATGCGTCTTCCTTTGACTTCTCGTTGTGATTTTCTTCTGTCATATTCAGCCAACTCTGACTTGTATCTGATTCAGACTTCCCTGCGCTGCCTAGCACGGTGTTGGCGCCCTTGCTTCAACTTGTTTTTCCTTTCTCTAGCTTGTTTCTAACTCTCGGTTTCTCCATCGTAGCCCTGGGCAAAGGGTGATATGTTGGATTCTGATTCATCTGATGACCTGACATCGGGTGCTTCTGGGGGATTTAATGGTGACCGAGGACGTCGAACCATGAACACCTCCCACGTGTGAATTGCTTCGTCATAGGTGTTGTTTTCCATGCTATCATAGTTATTGATAATTTCAGTAGATGCTTCATGATTACAGATCGAATCCCCTTCTTGATAGGGTAGGATTGCTGTTGTTGTTGTGCCGACTAGTTGGGTTCTGCTATCTTCAGGAACAGAACCTGGCCAGTGGATGATATAGTCTTGCGATGTTATCGTTAGCATGAGACCCTCCTGGGCTCCTGTTAGTGGTATCCCAAGCATTGGATTGAAGGATCTTTCGAACTATCCCTGATAGGATTTCGCCATGTTGTCGAGCCCAAATGGAAAAGAATTCGACTTCTTGAAAGAACTCTAAGTGTAATCCGAGTTGTTTTGGGTTGTGCTTTGGAATCCTACTAAAAAAGAACTCTATTTCTTGAAAGAACTCAAATAAAACTTCACCTTGGACACGGAACTTGAATTCGAGTCAGATGCGCGTAGCCGTGAAATCTGATTTGAATCGGATATTATGAGCTGCGTGAATCTTCTGGTGAGCTGATCCGTTGTAGTTGTCGAAATAGGAAATTCTTCATGATGATCCGGATCTTTGAGGAGATGGCCTTGAAGCTTGCTGTAGTTGTCCGCCTCGTAGATCCATGAGCCAAAGATGAAAGTTGATCCCGTCGGGAAGATCATGTTATTAAGGTCCATTGAGCTCTCGGATGCAAAGTTGCCGAAAGCCCCTACCTGACGCACTAGCTGTCGATGTTTGACCACCGATAGCCTGCCACGGGAGTACCCGGGGCAGTATGTTCGGGCTTCAGCGTATGCAGAACTCAATAGTTAACACAAAAGATAGTCGATTTATGCTGGTTCAGGCCCTCGATCGTGGATCGAGTAATAACCCTACGTCCAGTCGGCGTTAGCCTTTGCGTTGGATTGATTATGAAGTGTTGTGTTGTACAATTGTTCTATTCTGTTATGTGTGTGTCGATCTAGGGACCTCTGCCCTCCTTTATATAGTACAAGAGAGGCGGGAGTCCTAGTCGGTTACAAAGTAGAGATCCTAGTAGGATTACGTGTAACTAGTCCTAGTAGGATTACATGTAGAGAATCCTATTTGGACTAGGTTTTCTTCTTTCTTCTCCGTGGGGAACCTTATGGGTCCCGCATCGACAACCTCCTAGTGATATCTCTAGTAGTGATATTAGTGATAGATCTAGTGATGAAGAAATAAATATGACAACTAAAAATTTGGATGGAAATACCAAATTATTCATCACTAAGCTAATGGAGGATTTAGAGAGTGTCCAAGCCGAGCTAGAATCTAGAGAAGAGACTCTTATCCAACAAGAGGATCTCTACATTGCTAGCAAAGAAGCTCTTGTTTTAGAGAGAAGTGAGGTGGAATCCTTGCGCAAGGCTTTGGCAAAAGAGCAATAGGACCATGCTATTACAAAGAAAGCAAATAAAGCTCTCAAGAAAAAGTATTGTGACTTGGATGAAAAGCACAAAGAACTTGAGGTGCAATATGGCATTCTTTGGGATAGTAACTCATATCTCTCTATGGCAAAGAAAACCTCTACTCCCTCCACTAGTCAAGATTGTGAAAAATGTTTTAATCTTGATTTGAATGCCTATTCCACTAACCTTGCAAACATGAAGTCTATGAGAAAGGAGATTGCTAGGCTCAACGAAATCATTAGAAAAGGGTGGATGGGTGAGACCCAATCTAATAACAAGAAGAATGATAAATCAAAAGGGTCACAATTCAAGCAAGGAAGGCATCCCTCAATCAACCATGGATTTGGACACACAAAAGGAGCCAAGACAAATATAAGAAGGATAATGAATGACTATGAGTGTGTGTAGTTTGAGAGGAAGGGCAAAATTAGTATAGATCAGCTTGCACAGACCGAGGTAGTGCAGCGTCCCCGAGCAGCAGTGCCACGATGAAGGGCGGTAGTGATGCGCCCCATAAAAATAGGAAGGCTACCAATTCTGTTCTTGATCAAACTAAGCCAAAGAAGAAGGTGTTCCAGCAGAAACAGGTTTCCAGAAGCCTAAGGAATCAATGTGGGGCAACAAGAACAAGTATGCCTATCAACCAAAGATCTATGCACCTCGACAAAGCTTGACATCATGCTTTGTTTTGAAGAGCAACAGTAGTGGAAAAGTGGTTGCCAAATATGTTGGAAAGGAAACCAACATCTATAGGAATACTTCTATTTGGGTTCCTAAGTTTCTTGTGACTAACATGCAAGGCCCCAAGTCAAATTGGGGACCTAAATCTAGCAACTAAACTTGTTTTGTTGGCATACTCCTCCGATGGATCAAGTTGGATGCTTGATAGTGGATGTACAAATCATATGACCGAAGAAAGTAGTATGTTCTCGTCATGTTAACCGATGATGCACTCAAATGAAAATATTGTCTTTGGGGACAATTCAAAGGGGGATGTGATTGGTCTTGGTAAAGTTGCTATAACCCTTGAACATTCAATTACAAATATATTACATGTTGATTCATTAAGTTACAACTTGTTGTCTGTTTTCTCAATTGTGTGAGATGGGTTACAATTGTCTCTTTTCGGATAAGGGTGTGGAAGTCTTTAGAAGGGAGGATTCCTCTATTGTCTTTACGGGTCGATTAAAGAACAAGCTCTACTTAGTTGATTTCAACAAAAATAAAGCTAAGCTTGAGACTTGTTTAGTGGCAAAATCTAGCATGGGTTGGCTTTGGCATTGCCGACTAGCTCATGTTAGGATGAGGAACTTGGCCAAACTTCTAAAAGATGAACACATCCTTGGACTAACAAATGTTCACTTTGAGAAAGACAGGGTTTGTAGCGCTTGTGTCGGTGCGAAAAGTGACCAACAAGTAAATATTTGTAGTTTTACCGTGCATTGTGATCGGATGTGGCCTAGAGCTCAATGACACAGGGTTTATACTGGTTCAGGCAATGTGCCCTATGTTCAGTTCTAGTCGGTCGATGACTTTATTCCTAAGCCTAGGTGCTTGAAGTTTGTTGTGGGGTTACAAACGAGTGGGAATAAGAAGGGGGTGTTAAAGGTCTGGTCGGGCTCTGAACCGAAGGGCCAAGAGAGATGGGAGCTTCAATGTGCGCTAAGTACTAGAATGTGTGCTCTGTGTAGCTTTAGAGCTCTAGAGTTGTGGAGTTGTTCGAGTACTCAAAATGTCTAAAGCTTAGCAGAGAGAGAGAGAGAGAGAGAGAGTTAGAATCATCATCCTCTATTGGGAGAGAGCGCATCCCCTTTTATAGGTGAAGGGGATGGCCTTACAAGAGAGAGAGAGAGAGAGAGAGTTTGAACATGTGCTACTAAGTCTTGTTGCCCATGTTGTTGGGTACAAGACGGTCATCGGCGCCCATAACATTGTTTATGTTAGACGCATGTGACAGGCTTTACTGTGTTCGCCTAATATAGCAAATGACGGCGCCCACAACACTGTAAGGCAAATGTCAGTGCCCACAACACTTTTTGGGTTCTGACATGCCTAGAACATTGTAAAGCACCCTTCTGGTATGGCTTGGCAGCACTGTCCTGTAGGTGTGCAGGGTATGGTCCTCGATATTGTGGTTGACTTGAGTGTCTTACCTTATCTGCTTTGCCTGATTCTTGGGTCCTCACCGAGCAGGCATCCCCAGTCAATCGTTCCTAGTCAACTCCGACCATGTTGGTCGAAGAAGAGCTATAAGCAGAGGTTCGACGTATTCTCGGTCAAAAAAGTGGGTCAGAGTCGAAAGCGAGCATCGTCCCCTCCTTGGCCAGGCCTTCTGGTTGGAGACTGGATCGCTCTTCTGGCCTATCGTTATGTATCTGGGCCGGCCTAGGAGTCATGCGTTGTAGTAATGCTGTCTGCTAGGTTGAGCTTTTGCTGGGAAGCGGGCCTATCGGGGACCCTAGGTTTATGAACCCAACAGTAGCCCCCGAGCCCTTTTGGGACTTCTACGAAGTCGTGAAGGGGCTATTTATACTCATTGTACAAGAGCAATGGATGGGTGTAAGATCACAAGTCACCATCATGCGTGATGAAGCGCGGACCTTGGCGTTGGACCGATGAACCAGGATGCTGATCAGTGGTTGTATAGGGCGTAGGCAGCATAGTGACCATTCATCCATTACTGTGGGTCAATGTGACTCCCCTAGAACGTCATGTCTAGAGATGAGTCATGCTGAGATGCGACCGCTCCTTGCACGATGCTAGAAGTTTGACCTAGGGTTGTACTTTCTGGCTCATAGTGGTTGGTGGCGGCGTGAGCTTTTGTTAGGAACCATGTTCGAGGGATCGAGCAAAGCGGGGCCAGCCCTCAGTCATCGATCGAGGCGGAGCCAACCTTCAAGAGTTGGACGAGGTGGAGCCCAGCAAGGGATGTGGCCTTGGTGGTCCTAGAAATCGCCTGGGGGATTTTTTGACTTACCAGCGGGTCCGTGTGAGCGCACCTGGTGGGTGTAGCCCCCGAGCCCCTAGGCGATTCGGGTAGAATCGCCTGGTGGATTTTTCGACTTGCTAATGTTCTGAGTCATTATTTCTAGGAGCACGGACCTAGGCGTCGGGTGCCAACCCAAACATCAGGCGTGCTCAGGGCATCGGGCGTGATGGAGCATGGACCCAAGTGCCAAGCACGGCCAAGGGGTTGATGTAGTTTTGTGCGTTACCCCATCCATAGTTTCCGCAATTGGAGGGGCTAAGCTAACATCGCTTGCCTCGATGGCTCAAGTGACGCACTCGGTGAGCTCTCTAATGGGTATGTCTGAGTGGAATCTAGGTCCATTGTTCATAACAGGGTCGGCATAGCCCTCATGTGGCATTCCACTACTCCTTAACCCATCTTCTAGCAGATTCTTGAGCTATTCTAGAGACCGACTCAGGTGGCCCACTAGCCTCCCCTCGATGGAGATTTTGTGAGCATGGCTTGAGGTTAGGATTGAACAAGAGGGTCGAGATGACCCTGTTTGCTTCTGAGCAGATCGGGCGAGGGCCACTGGGGCTCATCTGCATTTTCTTCCCTGATCTGTTTGACATGAGGTGGCCTCGAGCCCTTCACGGGTTGGCCTTCGAACCCCGGTTGGTCGTCGCTCATGTCGAATGAGGCGACTACCGCTTCATGATGCAACACGAAGCGTTGTGATGCATCAATTGCATATGCAATGCTTTGGATGTATGGGATGAATGTGTGAATGCATGTATGAGGAAGGATGAATGAATGATTATGCATTTAGAAAATAAAATAAAGTAAGAAGGTTTAGTAAAGATACCTTGATGACTCGAGTGGTGGGTTTGAGAAGCTCTTATCGGATATGTCTGAATGGGATCTGTGTTCGTCATTCGTGATAGAGTCAGCATAGCCCATATGGGGTATCCCACTGCTCCTTGCCTATCTTTCGGCAGTCGCCTAAGCCATCCAATCGACTCAGGTAGCCCATTGGTCTTTCCTCGATGAAGATCCTATTGGTGGGCCCTTCCAAACCCTACCTAGGAAGGCAGAGGGTCGTTTGCATGTGGTTGCGCCTTGTTTCCTATGCTTGGGTTGTGGTAGTGGTGGGCCCTACCCAGGTGAAAGGTCCTAATGGCTAGAGGGGGATGAATAGCCTAATAAAAAATTTCTACAACAACACTTAACAAAATGGTTAGACAATTATGAGGCGAAGCAAGTGTTGCGCTAGCCTACTCAAAATGCATGCCACCTACCACAATTCTAGTTTAGATAGTATCTATACACATAATAGCTGTGATACTATCCTATGTTAGTGTGCTCTCAAAGGCTAACTAAAGAGCCACATCAACCAAGCAAGCAAGCTCTCACAACTAGTTACACTAAAGAGCTTGACAACTAGTTTGCGGTAATGTAAGGAGAGTGATCAAGGAGGTTATACCACCATGTAGATAAAGGACCCAATCAATCACAAGGATGAATAATAATGAAGACCAATCACCTCGGAATCAATGATGAACACAATGATTTTTACTGAGGTTCACTTGCTTGCCGGCAAGCTAGTCCTCGTTGTGGCGATTCACTCACTTGGAGGTTCACACGCTAATTGGCTTCACACGCCAAACCCTTAATAGTGTGCCACACAACCAACACATGATGAGGATCACATAAGCCACGAGCAATCCACTAGAGTACCTTTTGGCTCTTCGCCGGGGAAAGGTCAAGAACCCATCACAATCACCATGATCGGAGCTAGAGACAATTACCACTCTCCGCTCAACGATCCTCGCTGCTCTAAGCTATCTAGGTGGTGGCAACCACCAAGAGTAACAAGCAAAATCCACAACGAAACACGAACACCAAGTGCCTCTAGATGCAAACACTCAAGCAATGCACTTGGATTCTCTTCCAATCTCACAAAGATGATGAATCAATGATGGAGATGGGTGGGAGGGCTTTGGCTAAGCTCACAAGGTTGTTATGTCAATGAAAATAGCCAAAGGTGTGAGCTTCAATCGGCTATGGGGCTTAAATAGAAGCCACCACGAAATAGAGCCGTTGTACCCCTTCACTGGGCACAACGCGGGCTGACCAGATGCTCCGGTCATGTTGACCGGACGCTAGACCTTAGTGTTCGGTCACCCGACGACAGCCACGTATCCCGATCACAACGGTCACTTGAGTTGACCAAACACTGAGCCACCAGCGTCCGATCGTTTTCTAGTAAGGTTCTAGAAATGCCTTTTGCCCACCGGACGCGTCCGGTCATGGACGACCGGACCCTGCTAGCGTCCAGTCAGAAACCCTAGCCTCTGTGTGCTGTCTGACAACAGGACCGAACACACCACGCCAGTGTCCAATCACTGAGCGACCCAGCATCTGGTCATTTGACCAATGCTAGCATCCCTGCTGGTACAACTGACCGGACGCACCGGTTCCACTGGAACCAGCGTCCGGTCACCTTGAGACCAGCGAGACTAACTCCTCTTTACTTCTAACTTCTTCACCCTTGCTCAAATGTGCCAACCACCAAGTGTATCACCTTGTGCACATGTGTTAGCATATTTTCACAAACATTTTCAAGGGTGTTAGCATTCCACTAGATCCTAAATGCATATGCAATGAGTTAGAGCATCTAGGGACACTTTGATAACCGCATTCCGATACGAGTTCCACCCCTCTTAATAGTACGGCTATCAAACCTAAATATGATCACACTCTCTAAGTGTCTTGATCACCAAAACAAAATAGCTCCTATGGTTTATGCCTTTGTCTTAAGCTTTTTATTTTTCTCTTTCTTCTTTCTAAGTCCAAGCACTTGATCATCACCATGGCATCATCATCGTCATGCTATGATCTTCATTTGCTTCGCCACTTGGAATGTACTACCTATCTCATGATCACTTGATAAACTAGGTTAGCACTTAGGGTTTCATCAATTCACCAAAACCAAACTAGAGCTTTCAATCTCCCCCTTTTTGGTAATTGATGACAACCCTTATACAAAGATATAAAATAAAATTCAATTGAATCCATGTTGCTTGCCCAAGTATATTTACCATGTGTAAAAGAATATGGACAAGTTTCATGAACCCTAAATTGTAACAATTGCTCCCCCTATATATGTGCTAAGAGTTTGGATTGAAGCTTGCACATATACTTAGATAGGAAATATAGGAGACAATGTCTACCAAATGATGCTAATGTATAAAAGATGGACCTTTGAAGCGTGATACCTATCGGAGTGCACTATTATACCATCCTTAGCACCATGGTTAGCTTGAAACCACTTGGAAATACTTGGAAATGAAAGTTATCTAGTGATTTCATTTCATCATTCAATCTTACAACTAGCATACATCACACAAGCATGTATAACAAAATTTAAAACTTGTGCCATGTAAGCAAACATATGAAATGCACATTCAAATGCACCATACAAGTTTATGAGCTTGTTCCCCCTACTTGTGTGCTCAAAATTTTAATTGATCCCTTTCCTTTGTCATATCTCTTCTTATGTCGAGTTCTCCCCCTATCACTTGTATCTTTATTTCTCTTCCCCTTTGTGTTGTCTTTTCACTTATCTTTGTGCACTATCTCTCCTTTTTGTCACTTATGTCTTTGTTTCACTTATATCTTTGTCTCTCTCCCCCTTTGTCATCAATGACCACAAAGACTAAAATATAGATAGTACCACTTGTGGGGTCGAGATTATCAATGTCAATCAATGTGGTGAGGATCATTTTCCCAAATTTGGTCTAATTTACCAAAGATAATTAACTCAGTTTGATCCAAGGACAAGCTTCTTCACACCTCTAAATAAGGGTTATCTTGTACCATGTTGAGTTAAACACTTAGAGTTCATTTTCTAGATTAAACACTAGGTTTACAAGCCCACAAACATGTCATATGCTATCACTAGATCAAGTCAAACATAGAAGCAATAGTGATACCATATAAACATCAAATTCATTTGATTTTCATGAATGAGCCTAATAAAATTGAACCACTTAAAGGTTCTAAAAAGATTAAAAACTTGACTAGATGCACCAAACATGTCCTTAGCAAGGATGTATGTCATACCAATCAACTTTTACCTTGAATAGCTCAAAGGAGAGGCATGTCAAATAAGTGGGGGGTGCATCAACACATATTTGAGAAATTCAATATGTTCAACTCATTCCTTAGCTTGAAAACCTTTTCTCATCCAATGGCTTAGTGAATATATCAACAAGTTGATCTTCGGTGCCTACACTCTCAATGCAAATGTCCTCTTTTTGTTGGTGATCTCTTATAAAATGGTGGCGGACATCAATGTGCTTTGTTCTTGTATGTTGAACCGGGTTGTTTGCCAACTTGATTGCACTCTCATTGTCACATAGCAATGGCACTTTATTGAACTTGATTCTAAAGTCACTCAAAGTGGCCTTCATCCAAAGTACTTGTGCACAACAACTACCAGCGGATATATATTTGGCTTTGGCGGTTGATAGCGCAACACTATTTTGCTTCTTTGATGACCATGAAACAAGTGATCTTCCCAACAATTGACATGTGCCCAATGAGCTCTTTCTTTAAACCTTGCATCCCGCATAATCCGAGTTAGAGTAACCAACTAGCTTAAACTTTGCTCCTTTGGGATACCATAAACTAACATTTGGTGTATGCTTCAAGTACCTCAAAACTCTCTTTGTAGCCTTCAAATGACTTTCTCTTGGTGAGGCTTGAAATATTGCACACATACATACACTAAACATGACATCCGGTCTTGTTGCGGTTACATAGAGTAGACTTCCAATCATAGACCAATACAACTTTTGATCCACCATATTTCCACTTGCATCACTATCCAAGTTGCCATTGGTTCCCATTGGTGTGCTAATGACTTTGCTATCACTCAAGCCAAACTTCTTGATCATGTCCTTGATGTACTTGCCTTGACTCACAAAAGTACCATTCTTCAATTGCTTGATTTGAAGACCAAGGAAGTAACTCAACTCTCTAATCATGGACATCTCAAACTCATTAGCCATCATCTTTCCAAACCCATCACAAAATTCTTGATTAGTTGATCCAAATATGATAACATCAACATAGATTTGCAATACAAATAGATCTTTTCCAATCTTCTTGATGAAAAAAGTGGTGTCAACCTTACCCATTGTGAACCCTTTAGAGAGTAAAAAATCCCTCAATCTCTCATACCATGCTCTAGGTGCTTGCTTCAAGCCATACAATGCCTTCTTTAACTTGTACACATGGTTGGGCTTCTTGTCATCTTCAAAACCGGGAGGTTACTCAACATATACTTCTTCATTTATGTAACCATTGAGAAATGCACTCTTAACATCCATTTGATAGAGCTTGATGTTGTGGGCACAAGCATAGGCTAGCAAGATTCTAATTGCTTCCAATCTAGCAACCGGGGCATATGTTTCTCCAAAGTTAAGACCTTCAACTTGTGTATAGCCTTGTGCTACCAATCTTGCTTTATTCTTTACTACTATCTCATCTTGATCTTGCTTGTTTCTAAAGACCCATTTGGTTCCAATCACATTATGTCCCTTTGGTCTTTCTACCAACTCTCATACTTGATTTCTTGTGAAGTTATTCAATTCTTCATGCATAGCATTCACCCAATCAATATCCTTCAATGCTTCATCTATCTTCTTTGGTTCAATGGATGACATAAATGAGAAGTGTTCACAAAATGATGTCAATCTTGATCTTATTTGTACACCTCTAGAAATATCACCAATGATAGTGTACAATGGATGATCCCTTGCAACATTTGTTGGTTGGAGGATTGGAACTTGATTGCTTGCACTTGCTTGATCATTGGGTTGAGATGATGTACTAGCCACTTGATCTTGTTTATTATCATGAGATCCACTTGCACTAACTTGATTTGCATCATCTTGCATATTTGAGTTAGAGAGCACTTGCACTTGATCATCTTCATCTTCATTCACTTGCCTAGGCCTTAATTCACCAATATCCATGTTCTTCATGGCATTTGAAAGTTAAATGCCTCTAACATCTTCTAAGTTCTCATTCTCTACTTATAAACCCTTGGTTTCATCAAATTCAATATCATGAACTTCCTCAAGAGTACCACTGTCTAAATACCAAACTCTATATGCTTTGCTTGTAGTGGAATAGCCAAGTAGGAATCCTTCATCACATTTTTTGTCAAACTTGTCCAATCTTGTGCCTTTCTTCAAGATATAGCATTTGCAACCAAAGACCCAAAAATATGCAATGTTGGGCTTTCTACCATTCAAGAGCTCATACGGTGTCTTCTCTTTCAATCAGTGACAATAGAGGCGGTTGCTACAATAGCAAGCCATGTTAATAGCTTCGGCCCAAAAAGATTGACTCACATTGTATTCACTAAGCATAGACCTTGCCATATCAATGAGTGTTCTATTCTTCCTCTCAACAAGGCCATTTGATTGAGGTGTGTACTTGGTCGAGAATTGATGTCTAATTCAAAATTTATCACACAACTCATCAATTCTAGTGTTCTTGAACTCACTACCATTGTCACTTCTAACTCTCTTGATGGTTGTTTCAAACTCATTGTGAATGCCTTTAACAAATGATTTGAATGTTGCAAATACATCACTTTTGTCCACTAGAAAGAATACCCATGTGTATCTAGTGTAGTCATCCACTATCACAAATCCATATTTGTTTCCACCGATACTAGTGTATTGTGTTGGCCCAAACAAATCCATGTGTAATAACTCAAATGCTTTACTAGTGCTCATCATGCTTTTCTTAGGATGGGTGTTTCCAACTTGTTTTTCAGCTTGACAAAAGCTACAAAGCTTATCCTTTTCAAACACGACATCTTTCAAGCCTTTAACTAAGTCATGCTTAACCAATCTATTCAATTGTTTTATTCCAACATAACCAAGCATTCTATGCCATAACCAACCCATGCTAGACTTAGTGAACAAGCATGTAGATAATTTAGCTTCACTAGCATTGAAATCAACCAAGTATAGATTCTCATATCTAAAGCCTTCGAAGATCAAATTAGAGCCATCTACACTTATGATTTCTACATCATCTACCCCAAATATGCATTTGAATCCAAGATCACACAATTGAGCCATGGATAGCAAGTTGAAGTTCAAGCTCTCTACTAGCAACATATTGGATATGCTTATGTCATTGGATATTGTAATCTTACCAAGCCCTTTGACCTTGCCTTTGCCATTATCACCAAATGTGATACTATCATAACCATCATTGCCATTAGTGTTGATTGAGTTGAACATTCTTGCATCACCGGTCATGTGTTGAGTGCACCCACTATCAAGAACCTAATGCCTTCCTCTGGCTTTGTAATTTACCTACAAAAGAAGATCAATTCTTTTTAGGTACCCAAACTTGCTTGGGTTCTTGAAGGTTAGTCACTAAGCTCTTTGGTACCCAAATAGCTTTCTTCTTTGAGCCCATCCATAGTTTACCAATGAACTTAGCCTTCACACCATTTGTACCCTTAGTAAGCATATATCATGAATCAAACTTAATGGAGGATACATTAGCATTTTTGCTCTTGTTTTTGCATTCTTGCTCTTTATGACCCACTTGCTTGCAACTATTGCAAAACCGACCATTGTTCTTCACAAAACTAGTCTTGTGAGGTGCAAAGGCCGCTTTGCCTTTCTTGGGGGTATAGCACAATCCCTCTTTGTAGAGAGAAGCTCTTTGGCTACCCAAGCACATAAGCAAGCGGTCCTCACCACCATAAGCCTTAGCTAAGGTGTGAGTGAGCTTATTGACCTCCTTCTTGAGGTTCTCATTCTCAACTACTAGTGAGGCATCACAAGTGAGACCATCACTACTAGATGATGTAGAAGTGGAAGTGCTACAAGAAGGGTTAGTAGAAGCAACAATGATAGGCACAGATAGTGATTCATCAATTATATCACAAGTTAAACCTACATTGCAAGTTTCAACATGCTTCTTTTTATTTTGATCATCAAGCAAAGATGAATGAGCCTTTTCAAGCTTTTTGTGAGCTTTGCCAAGCTTCTCATTTGCTTCCTCTAGCCTCTCATGAGATGCATTGAGCTCATCAAAGGCTTGCTTAAGGTCTTTTAGTTCCTTACGCAAGCTTTTGCATTCTCTTCTCTTGATGTCAAAGTGTTCTCTAGCATCCTCTAGCATGTCAAATAATTCATCTTTAGTAGGTTCATCATTATCACTATCATTTTCATTTTCATGTTCATTTTCATCATCATGTTCTTCATCACTTTCATTATCACAATATTGTACCTTAGTGGCCTTAGCCATGAAGCATGATGAAGATTCAAAGAGAGAAGGCTTCTCATTGATAGCAATGCTTGTAAGAACCTTCTTCTTGGTGGTCTTGTTATCATAACTATCATCATCATCATCACTTGAGGAAGCATTACTATCCCAAGTGACTACATATGAACCACTCTTCTTCTTCTTGAATGCCATCTTGTCCTTCTTTTCTTTCTTTTCCTTCTTGTCCTTCTTATTCTTCTTGTTGTCATCATCATTGTCGCTATTGTATGGGCATTGAGCAACAAGATGATCTTTGCTTCCACACTTGAAGCACCTTCTTGACTCTTCTTTGTTCTTGGATGAAGACTTCTTCCTCCTAGCATGGTAGCCCTTCTTCACCATGAACTTGCCAAATCTCTTAACAAAGAGAGCCATCTTCTCATCATCATCATCATCCCATGAATCATCATCTTCACTTGATGTTTCTTGCTTAGCTTTGCCCTTGGATGATGTGGCTTTGAATGCCACGCTCTTCTTCTTGTCATCCTTCTTCTCATCTTTCTTCTCATTCTTTTCTTCCTTCTCATCATCATCTCTATATGTGTCATCGGTCATTATATCTCCCAATACTTGGTTTGGTGTCATGGTGTCTAAACCGCTTCTCACTAGAATAGTGACCAATGTGCCAAATCTTGAGGGTAAGCATCTCAAGAACTTGTGGGAGAAGTCCTTGTCTTTCACCTCTTCTCCAAGTGCTTTGAGATAATTGATAAGCACTTGAAGCCTATAAAACATCTCTAGCACACTCTTATCCTCCTTCATCTTGAAGCTTGCAAACTTCTCTTTGAGAATATATGCCTTAGCACCCTTTATGGCTTGAGTGCCCTCAAATGATTCTTCCAACTTCTTCTAAGCTTCATGTGCCATATCAATATTCTTGATTTGCTCAAATGTTCTCTCATCAATTGCATCATGAATATCACTTAGAGCAATGTCATTGTTTTGGAGAAGCACTTCTTCGGCCACGGTGGGATTCTCCGGATCACCAATCTCAATTTTGGTCTCTACCACCTTCCACACTTTTCTATTTATTGACTTGATATGTGTGGTCATCTTTGACTTCTAATAGGGATAATTTGTGCCATCAAATTGGGGTGGCTTCTTGGTGTTGTTAATTTGAGCCATTTTTACATCGAAGGTTGTTAAGCCTCAAATCACGGTGACCTCGACTCTAATACCACTTGAAAGGTCCTAATGGCTAGAGAGGGTGAATAGCCTAATAAAAAATTTCTACAACAACACTTAACAAAATAGTTAGACAATTATAAGGTGAAGCAAGTGTTGCGCTCGCCTACTCAAAATGCAAGCCACCTACCACAATTCTAGTTTAGATAGTATCTATACACACAATAGCTATGATACTATCCTATGTTAGTGTGCTCTCAAAGGCTAACTAAAGAGCCACACCAACCAAGCAAGCAAGCTCTCACAACTAGTTACACTAAAGAGCTTGACAACTAGTTTGTGGTAATGTAAGGAGAGTGATCAAGGAGGTTATACCGCCATGTAGATAAAGGACCCAATCAATCATAAGGATGAATAACAATGAAGACCAATCACCTCAGAATCAATGATGAACACAATGATTTTTTCTGAGGTTCACTTGCTTATTGGCAAGCTAGTCCTCGTTGTGGCAATTCACTCACTTGGAGGTTCACGCGCTAATTGGCTTCACACGCCAAACCCTCAATAGCATGCCGCACAACCAACACAAGATGAGGATCACATAAGCCACAAGCAATCCACTAGAGTACCTTTTGGCTCTTCATCGGGAAAGGTCAAGAACCCCTCACAATCACCGCGATCGGATCCGGAGACAATCACCACTCTCCGCTCAATGATCCTCGCTGCTCCAAGTCGTCTAGGTGGCAGCAACCACCAAGAGTAACAAGTGAAATCCACAGCAAAACATGAACACCAAGTGCCTCTAGATGCAAACACTCAAGCAATGCACTTGGATTCTCTCCCAATCTCACAAAGATGATGAATCAATGATGGAGATGAGTGGGAGGGCTTTGGCTAAGCTCACAAGGTTGCTATGTCAATGAAAATTGCCAAAGGTGTGAGCTTCAACCGGCTATGGGGTTTAAATAGAAGCCCCCATAAAATAGAGCCATTGTACCCCTTCACTGGGCACAACATGGGCTGACCGGATGCTCTGGTCATGTTGATCGAACACTGGACCTTAGCGTCTGGTCGCCCGATGATAGCCACGTGTCCTGATCACAACGATCACTTGAGTTGACTGGACACTATGCACAAAACTGATTGGACGCTGAGCCACCAGTGTCCGGTCGTTTCTAGTAAGGTTCTAGAAATGCCTTTTGCCCACCAGACGTGTCTGGTCATGGACGATCGGACCCTGCCAGTGTTCGGTCAGAAACCCTAGCCTCTGTATGCTGTCTAACAATAGGACCAAACACACCACGCCAGCATCCGGTCGCTGAGTGACCTAGCGTCCTTTCGTTTGACCGACGCCAGCATCCCTGCTGGTACAACTGACCGGACACGCCGGTTCCACTGGAACTAGTGTCCGGTCACCTTGAGACCAGCGAGACTAACTCCTCTTTACTTCTAACTTCTTCACCCTTGCTCAAATATGCCAACCACCAAGTGTATCACCTTGTGCACATGTGTTAGCATATTTTCACAAACATTTTCAAGGGTGTTAGCATTCCACTAGATCCTAAATGCATATGCAATGAGTTAGAGCATCTAGTGGCACTTTGATAACCGCATTCCGATATGAGTTTCACCCCTCTTAATAGTATGGCTATCAAACCTAAATGTGATCACACTATCTAAGTGTTTTGATCACCAAAACAAAATAACTCCTATGGTTTATACCTTTGTCTTGAGCTTTTTGTTTTTCTCTTTCTTCTTTCCAAGTCTAAGCACTTGATCATCACCATGGCATCATCATCGTCATGCTATGATCTTCATTTGCTTCACCACTTGGAATGTGCTACCTATCTCATGATCACTTGATAAACTAGGTTAGCACTTAGGGTTTCATCAATTCACCAAAACCAAACTAGAGCTTTCACCAGGCCAAGTCCCATTTTAACCGGGTGACATTTCATTGGGTAGGGCGCGTCCCATTAGTCAGGGCGCATCCCACCATAGGCCTATCTGCATTAAATGGGGGAAGAAATAGGGTTTTTGTCCCATTCCTTCGCCTTTCTCCAACTGCTGCCTCTCCTCCTTCTTCCTTTTCGCCAAGCCCGTTCATGCGTTGCGGTGGTTTCTAGGGGAGAGATAGGGTAAAGCGAGGGAGAGGAGAACTCATAGATTCATTCGCAAATCTAGAGCATGATGTTGAACTAGAGGCCATCCAATGTAGATGAGGAGGTGCTGGCCACCTTCGCCGAGAAGGGGCTGCTCTCGCCGAAGGCATTGGCGCATTAGAGGGCTCCTATGCCAAGGGAAGCTATTCCGTGACCACAAGCCGACGAGATTGTCTCCTTCCTTGCCTTCCACGAGCGTGGGCTTGGATATCCCATGCACTGGTTCTTGCACGGGCTCCTCAATGAGTGGGGCCTAGAGCTGCAGCACCTCAATCCGACTGGGGTGCTACACATTGTTGATTTCATCACTGTTTGTGAGGCCTTCCTCAGGATGGAGCGCACATGGATCTCTTCCAGCGGATCTTCACTGGGCGAGCTTTGTCTAAGGGGAAGCCACCTAGAACCATGCCGGTTGGGGGCTTCACTTTGCAGAAGAAGTCAAGGTCGATAGGCTCCTACCCTGTTTACTCCACCTATGACTCCAATTGGGGGTGGCATGGCGAGTTGTTCTATATCAGGAACCTAGCGGAGGCACCATTCTCGCCGTTCACTGAAAGAAGGCCGGAGAGGCGGGAGAGCTAGTTGTGGGGTACCTCTAGTCGATAGAACAAGCTGGAGGTCATCGAGGCGGAGCTTCAGAAGCTGGTGTAGCACGGCCACAATGGGCTATGGGTCTTCCATACCTTCTTTTGCCATGGAGTCACCCCGCTGGTGGAGAGGAGGTGGCCGATGTGGGCGTACTCCGGCCCAACAGATCCTGATCATGCATCACCGGAGGAGTTGCCAAAGAACGAAGTCTAGAGTCAACTCAACCGGGTGCTACAACTGAGGGATAAAGATTCCCTTGAAGGACCGCCTGGACCTCTTCATACCGTGAAGCTATCCAATCTGGTATGCTCCCATCTTCTTATTTCATGTCCTTTTCCCTCTTGCTCTCCTTTATTTTGATTTCAAGCCGTCCGCTTCGTAGGGACTTACGGGTTACAAATCCTGACTGCATCTTCTGAGGGGGCCAGAGGGCATAGCTCGGCAAGCTACCCTAAAGGAGGCAGCGCTTGCTAAGAAGAAGAAGAGAGCTAAGAAGGCCCAAAGGTGGTTCAAGAAGGAGAAGGAGATCAACCGGTGGATCTAGGGAGGTGAAAGCTAGAGCAACATGGAGGCAGAGCTTGAGTTAGAGGAGCCCATGAAGATGGGTGGTGACGTGAGTACCTTCAAGGATGAAGGAGATAGGGGTGTCGCTGTGACCTCATGGAGCATCGTAATCCTGAGGCCACGTCCGTCGGTGGTGGGTGGGATTCAAAGAAGTGCGGCGATGTTCTCGAGTTGAGGAAGCACGCCATGAGCGAAGACACCACCATCGAGCTAGAGGCAAAGCGGCCATGGTCGCCGCGCCCTTCGGAGGCATCATTGGCTTCGCACCCCCTGCTCTGAGCGTGGTAGGGCATGTCGACCAGTTAAAGGAGCATGCTCGTACCCCTGCATCTTTGGGGATGGCGCTTGCGTGTGACCCACAATGGGGAGATGCCCCATTAGTTGCTCCGGGGGGTTCGCCATGAGCTGGCGATTGAGGCCATTCATGGGGCGATCAAGAACCGACCGGGTCGGCTCCTCCCTCGGTTGATACGAGGGGGCACGGGTCATGACCCATGAGCAGTCATCGTCTAGTGGGCTCATCGCCAGTGAGTCAAGGCTTTAGGGCTCTGTCGCTTTCATCTAGGTACGCATTTATGTTTCTTCTTGATCTCACAGTTGAGTTCTTTGAGCGCAATTGACCTGCACTTTTTTTGATAGCGGCTAGGGACTAGTGAGACTAGGCATCGCCCTGCCTCCCATGTAGGAGGAATGGAGACCTAGCCTGCAGTGAGTCACAATGAGTGGCGAGGAAAGTAGATTGGCGATGGTGCTCAAAGTTTGCTGTGGGATTACAAACGAGTGGGAATAAGAAGGGGGTATTAAAGGTCCAGTCGGGCTCTGAACCAAAGGGCCAAGAGAGATGGAAGCTCTAATGTGCGCTAAGTACTAGAACATGTGCTCTATGTAGCTTTAGAGTTCTAGAGCTGTGAAGCTATTCGAGTGCTCAAAATGGCTAAAGCTTAGCAGAGAGAGAGAGTCGGAATCACCGTCCGCCATTGGGAGGGAGCACATCCCCTTTTATAGGTGAAATGGATGGCCTTAAGAGAGAGAGAGAGAGAGAGAGTTTGCACATGTGCTACTAAGTCTTGTTGCCCACGCTATCAGGTACAAGACGGTTGTCGACGCCCACAATACTGTTTATGTCAGACGCATATGATAGGCTTTACTGTGTTCGCCTGGTATGGCAAATGACGGCGCCCACAACACTGTAAGGCAAATATCGGTGCCCACAACACTTTTTGGGTTCTAACATACCTAGAAGGTTGCAAAGCACCCTTCTGGTATGGCCTGGCGGCACTGTTCTGCAGGTGTGCAGGGTACGGTCCTTGGTATTGTGGTCGCCTACCTAAGTAACCATTGGAGTTAATACATATGGATCTCTTTGGACCAGTTGTCTACTTAAGTATCGAGGGTAACAAATATGGTCTTGTTATTGTTGATGACTATTCCCGTTTCACTTGGGTTTTTTCTTGCATGACAAGTGCCAAATTCAAGAGAAGATGAAGATATTTGTTAGAAGATCTCAAAAGGAGTTCGTTCTTCCCATCAAGAAAGTGGGAAGCGACAATGGGACCAAATTCAAGAATACTCTAGTTGAGGAATTTCTTGATGAAGAGGGCATCAAGTATGAGTTTTCAACTCCATACACCCCTCAACAAAATGGTGTAGTAGAGAGGAAGAATTGTACACTCATTGACATGGCAAGGACATTGCTAGATGAGTACAAGACGCTGTACATCTTTTGGTGCGAGGCCATCAACATCACTTGCCATGCCATCAACCACCTCTACCTACACAAGAAGTTGAAGAAAACTTCATATGAGTTTCTAACTGGTAACAAGTCTAAGGTGTCTTGCTTTAGAGTGTTTGGGTGTAAGTGTTTCATTCTTAACAAGAAACCCAAAACCTCTAAGTTTGCACCTAAGGTTGATGAAGGTGTTCTTCTTGGTTATGGATCAAATGAGCATGCCTACCGTGTCTTCAACAAAACCTTCGAGAGAGTTGAGATTGCGGTAGACGTGACATTTGATGAATCTAATGGCTCTCAAGTGGAGCAAGTTGATTCAAGTGTTGTAGGAAAGCAGGATTCACCATGTGAAGCAATCAAGCATTTGGCCATTGGTGATATTAGACCACAAGAAGATAAAGTCACTGAAGTGGAGGTTCCTCAAGTTGCTGCTGCACCTATTTCCGCTAACGTACCTGATGCTAAATAGCAGCAGACACCTACTGCAACACCTGCACATGGTAGTGCCGCACTTGAGAGCGATAGTGCTGCACCTACACAGTCAGCAGTAGTTGATTAGACTCTAGCTCATGGACAAGACCTACAACCCATATTTGAGCAAGAAAATGATAAAGGTCCAGAAGATGAACAAGAGGCATTTGAGCATCCAAGGCTAAGGCAAATAATACAACGGGATCATCCCGTTGATAACATCCTTGAGGGTCTTCAAAAGGGGGTAACAACTCGTTCACATTTAGCATTTTTTTGCCAATATTACTCATTTGTTACCTCTTTAGAACCTCTTAAGGTAGAACAAGCACTTGGAGACCTAGGTTGGGTGATGGCCATGCACGAAGAGCTCAACAACTTCAAAAGAAACCAAATGTGGACCTTGGTGGAATGACCCAATACCAATATCATTGGCACCAAGTGGGTCTTACACAATAAGCAAGATGAGAATGGAGTGGTGACAAGGAATAAAGCAAGATTGGTTGCTCAAGGTTTCACTCAAGTGGAGGGCTTGGACTTTGAAGAAACGTATGCACCGGTGGCAAGGCTTGAAGCAATTTGAATGCTTCTAGCCTATGTTGCTCATCACAACTTCAAGCTATATCAAATGGATGTGAAAAGTGCATTTCTCAATGGCCCTATTCAAGAACTTGTCTATGTTGAGCAACCACCGGGCTTTGAAGATCACAAGTTTCTCAACCATATCTACAAACTACAAAAGGCTCTCTATGGGCTTAAGCAAGCACCAAGAGTATGGTATGAATGCCTAAAGGAATTATTGCTTAAATAAGGCTTTGAAATAGGCAAAGTCGATCCTACCCTTTTCACTCACAAAGTCGACAAAGATATATTTGTGTGCCAAATATATGTCGATGACATAATATTTGGTAGTACTAATCATTCTTTTTGTGAGGAATTTAGTAGGATCATGGCCAAGAGATTTGAGATGTCCATGATGGGTGAATTAAAGTTCTTCCTTGAATTTCAAATCAAGCAAGTGAAGCATGGAACTTTCATTAGCTAAACGAAGTACACCCATGATATGCTCAAGAAGTTTGACATGGTGAATTCCAAGCCTATCAAAACACCCATGCCAACCAATGGACATCTAGATCTCAATGATGAAGGGAAAGCCATGGATACTAAGGCATATCGCTCCATTATCGGCTCTCTACTTTATTTGTGTGCATCAAGGCCTGATATTATGCTTAATGTGTGCATGTGTGCTAGATTTCAAGCTAACCCAAAAGAGTGTCACTTAGTGGTCATTAAGAGAATCTTGAGATATTTAGTACACACTCCTAACCTTGGCTTGTGGTATCCTAAGGGCTCTAAGTTCAATCTAGTTGGGTATTCAGATTCTGATTACGCCGGTTGCAAAGTAGATAAAAAAACACCTTGGGGACATGTCAATTTCTTGGACGGTCCCTAGTGTCTTGGAGTTCTAAGAAGCAAAATTGTGTAGCCCTTTCCACCGCCAAGGCCGAGTATGTTGCAGCCAGTGCATGTTGTGCTAAACTACTTTGGATAAGGCAAACCCTTCAAGATTTTAGATGTCACTTCACCAAAATCCTACTCTTGTGTGACAATGAAAGTGCCATAAAGCTCGCCAATAATCCTGTAAGCCACTTAAGAACTAAGCACATAGACATCCGACATTATTTCTTAAGAGACCACAAAACGAAAGGAGATATTGAAATTCGCCATGTGAGCACCGAAAAGCAACTAACCGATATCTTCACAAAGCCACTCGATGAGTTAATGTTTTGTGCTTTACGTAGTGAGCTAAATAGACTTGATTCTTGTAACATGGTTTGAACTATAGCATACCTTGATTGATGAACTAGCATGGATAGGAGAAATGAATTGGAAAGGTTTAAATATTGTGCTTCAAAAGGATTTATCATAAGAAACAAGTGCACTATGATTGTTGTTTGTATTGATTATTTGATGCTGATCATAGTATGCTTGAGACATGTGTCCACATCCTATATGTATATAGCTATTTAGTTAGTAGCTAAATCTTGCTGTTCTGGGAGTACGATTGTGCCGTGCCTGCCTTGCGGCAGTGCCGCGTGTGGCCAGCGACAGTACCATACTTTGAATTCCAATCAAAATTCGGCCCACAATAGCCTATTACTATGGGGCCCATTCTTTACTCCTTTTACCAACTGGCCTGCGGTAACTCTGTCTCACCCTCATTCTGCCCGACGCCGACACCTCCCTCTCTCTCACGTCTCGCACGTCTGCAATCACCGCGCCGCCACCGTTTGGCAGTGCTGCGCCATCCACCGGCCTTCTCCCTCATCACCAGTGGCCGCTAAAGCTCTTGGGTGGAGTCATTTCATCTCTTTCCTCCTCAATCCGCATAAATCAAAGGTGAAACCCTAATCCTTCCTGATCTATGTAATGTGTCGATTCTAGTTGTCTTGGATGGATGATTAGAAAGTAGATAGTAGTTTGGACAGTGCTTTGAGGATTGATTGAAGTAGAAATTGTGATTCAACCTTGGAGCCAAATTAACTGTTGCGGCAATGCCGCACTCTCAGCGCAGTAGTGCCGCACCTCTATGGCAAAGCTGGCAGTGCTAAACTCTTGGTTCAATGGTTGACTCACCTTATCTATTTCACTCAACTCCCAATGCTAAGATTCATGATTACTAGGCTTTCTCTCTGTAACACCCTAGGTGTTTGGCTTCCATAAAAGTGCATTTTATTTCGTAAACATGTGCATCATCTATCTCATCATGCCATTGTTACTGAAACATGCATATGCAACATTCGCAATTATGTTTGTTTCATGCTTGATTGCTTATGAATAGTAGTAGTGCAACATGTGAATGCAACATGAGTTTCTCATACCTTGAAACATGGCAACATGGTAGTGATGTGATAAGTTTAAAATTACAACAAAGTCATAAAACATGTGAAACATGGAATTGCAACATTAGAGTGAAATTGATTGTTTTGGTTGCTTCATCACATGTGATCATTAGAAGTCAGTGTAGCACTTGTGTAGAGTGGTTAATTAGGGTCTAATACACCTTAACTACACTTAGGGTAATTGATGGGACATTGTTCATGTGGATCAAAATGACAAAAATGCCCTCTAGTGGAGGTTTGACTTAGAATGACCTATAAAGTGCCACTTTTTGATTGATTCAAAAGACCAACCTAGATACCTTGCATGGCTGTGCACCCTTCACCAAAGTTGTAGCCAATTTATCAAGGAACAAAAGTTGTTTTATCATCAACTCATGAAAATGGCTAGAACATGTTCAAACAAGGCCCACAAGTCATATTTCCCTGCTGATTTCATACTTAGAATTTTTCTAAGTCCAAGAGTTGATTTCCAGTTTCGTGTATCAATGTTTGGAGGCTTGTATCTCTCTAACCAGGCTGAACCAACTTGAGCTCCAATTGACAAAGTGGTAGTCCTCACTTAGATCTTCAATTTTGTTAACTATACCATGAACCAGATCGCCATAGTTTGGGAGATATAGATCGTCAAAGTCACGCTGTCAGTCGTCACCATCGAGTACTAAATCGAAATTTCAGATTTGCTACAGTGAATCGACCGTCAGAAGATCACTGCCGCGTGTTTGCCACCCATCGCCGGTCTCCTGCTCGCGCTGCCATGCGCCGCGGATGCCCTGGCATGGACGGCCACGACTTGAGCACCCTCTCGCGCCTGTCAATCGCTCACCAGTTCAATTTCCATTTCCTCGGCTTCCTCCGCTCGCCCGTAGCTCCGCAGCAACAGCCGCAGCGACTCCAACGAGCTCATGCTCGCTCGCCACCACAAAAACACGTTGGCCATCTTGTCCCTAGCTTCGTCGTGATCTCCTCTACCTCCACCTTTCAGTCGTGTCGTTTGAGGCTTGGTAAGGATGTATTCGCCATTTCTTCCACCGCTGCCATGGCGGGACCTCGCCGGAGTTGGCGCTCCATGTGGCCAACTGCCACCATGACCTTCCCATCCCCTCCTCTTTGCTTGGTTAGCTTGGTAGTGAACTCCGGAAGCTCGTATCGAGCTTAGCCGCACCCTACGGGGTCGGGCCTCGCCGGAGCCGGCCAAACCGTGGTCGTGCGCCGCCATGGCCGTCGCCACTCCCTCTAGCCACTGCAATAGGTATAATAGATGGTTCCACCAGGTGCGCATGAGTGAGGTGAACACAATGACACCGATGGCCTCGCCGGAGCTGTCACTGGCGACGAGTTGCGCCGCCGTCCCTTCTTCTTCCCCTATGTGTCTCGCTGACTCGCGGGACCCGCTCGTCAGTCACCAAGCTGAGGCGGGAGCCTAACCTGGGCCGCGCCACTTCTAGGCCGTGCTAGCGTTTGTAGGCGCATGCGTTGTGGGCCGCCGTGTTCTTTCGGGCCGGCCCAGCAGTAGGGTTAGGGTTTCAAATTTGTTTTGTTTTATTCTTTTTCACAGATTTGAGTACATATTCAAAAATGTGTATCTCCTAGTTGGTAGATCCAAATGATGTGGTTCCAATTTTGTTGAGTTCCTGGTAAGGTCTAGTTTTTATTAAAAATGTAATTTATGCCATGTTCTATTATGAAAAATGGAGTTGCTAATTATCTCTTTTAATCATGTGGGAAATAGGGGTAATTATATCTTTTTCTGTGTAGCTCCAAATGGCATGAAATTTTTATGGTGTACTGATCATATCATGAATAGCTTGTAGTTAAATTTTCATACATTTTGGACACTGTAGAAAAGAGTTAGGAAATTCTCTTGTTTGCATGGATGGATCTTGTGTGAATTTTCATAATTTTTCTATAGATCCAGTAAAGGTAAAATTTGGTGAGTGCTATTCTTATGCTAGAATGATACTAGGAAAAATGTGAAATATGTTGCTTGACACTTTTCAATAGGCTTTCCTAATTATGCTAGAAATAGACCTGCCATCTGTTATTTTTGATATAGCAAGTTCTGTTTGTCCAATTGCTTTGGAATTTTTATGGTAGTCTATGTGAAGCATGAGATAGCTACTGTGATTTTTGTAGATTTTTCTGAATAGTTTTACTATATATTGCTTTAATCACCTAATTAACTAAATAAATTAGAAAAGGATATTAAATAATTTATTTAGAAGTTAGCACTATACTTTCTGATGTTCCTCTGGTATGCACAACAAGTTGGTAAACTTGGTTTGGTCCAATTATGCTTTTGCATCACCACTAAATATTTAAGTTAGTAGACCTGCCATTTCTAGACAGATTCTAGGTTTACTTGAATTCGATTTGGTTAACATAAGAATCATGCTTTGATGTTTACAAATGATTTGTAGAGAATTTCATAAGCTTTCCATAATGTCCTCTTGCAAGTCATTTGGAATTGTAGAACTCTTGTTGTGATTGAATTAAGGAACTACTCGTTTGCATATGAAACTTTAACTATTGATTTAGGCAACGTATCAAGTGCAAACCAACCTCTCCGTGCAAACCGTGCAAACCAACTGCGGGGGAGAGGTGGGAGGGGGGATTTGCAAAAGTGTAATTAGGAGCGGGCATAATTACACTTTTGCAAATCCCCCCTTCCACCTCTCCCCCGCAGTTGGTTTGCACGGTTTGCACGGAGAGATTGGTTTGCACTGGATATGTTCCCATTGATTTAAGTATGCCTTTACTATTCCTAAGTTTGTGGTAATGTTCCTAGGTGTTAGGCCTTTAACTGAAGATGAGCATCTTTATCTTAGGTTATGCAAGTTAGGTAAGTTGATCTTGTTCTTCAAGTTAAGTTAGAGACATGTTTTAAAGTGATTTGAATAGAGCTATTCTTAATCGGTAAACGAGTGTCCAGTGATATTTTCGTTAAACACTTACTGTGCTCCATTCATCATGAGCATCATGTCATTCCTTATGCATCCATGATATTTATCTTGTGCATCGGCATGCAATAGGTGTACCAGAGGGAGTGACACTGCTAGAATTCGAGGAACCGAGCGGGGAGCAGCAGCAGCCAACACCGGAGGTTCAGGAGGTGCAGCCCTTGGGAGAAGTGCCAGACGAGATCGCTGTTGAGTGCCCGGATCACCATCCGTGCAACTTTATGAAAGGCAAGCCCCGGAGCATATTAAGCCTCCTAATTTTCGAAATGCAGTTAAAGTATTATTGTTACATATATATATTGTTGCATTAAGTTTAAGTGTTGGATGCAAACACTTGCTGCATTGGTTATCCAATCCTTGTCCAGATATTGATACCCGGAATCCTATGTAGCTCAGGCTCATGTAGTGCTTAGCCCTGCTTAAACGCGGTAGAAGTCAGGTGATTTCCTGTCACCTACGAGATATAGGGACATACATATGGCACGGTTGGCTATATTTGCTATCGTGGAAAAGAACCTGTATTAATTTGAAATGAAGACCGAGCAGAGGCTTGCCGGTTTGCAGTGACTCCGTCTGTGTCGCTTAAGGACTGAATCTTGGAGCATTTCCTGTTCATGTTGAACACATGCCTCTCTCTTAGTTGGCCGGGTCTAGAGACCGACCACAAAGCTGAGTAGCTCACCTCAGGCCAGGAGTCGATAAGTATAAAGTGCGCCTCGGAAGGGAGTCGTAGGCGTGAGTCTAAGGGTAGGTGATTTAAAAGTCCTGATCGTCCTGGAAGAAGGGTAATCCCTGAGAGTGCTGGCGCTGATCGAACCCGCGAATTTGATTCCTGAGTTGTTCCAAAGGTGACCCACGGCTACCCTTACAAAGTATGCCAGGGTGAGAGTTAGGAATACCCCCTCAGCTGAGTTGTAATTCGATTCGAGTCGCCTTCTCTCTCGGTTAGTGAGAACTTGACGGGCTTATCTCCAAAGTAGATACACTAAATAACATAATAGTTCAGAAATAATGATATGATGATGACAGCCTTATTATACCTGCTATGGTTAATATTGTTTGCTCCTAAGAAGTGAGTGCTCTAGTACATGTGCTAATCTAGTGGACAGGTAAATGATGATAAGCTTGATGCTAAGTTTAAATTGGTAACTATAATCATAAGCTCTTTTATGCAACTGTGTCAAGCTAGCCCACCTCATAAGCCTTGCATGACCCTTGGTGTCTTTTATTTTTAGTTTTGACGGGTAAATCTAGCTGAGTACCTTCTTGTACTCAGGGTTTATCTCCCACCTGTTGCAGATGACCAGTTCTACTTTGGTTGCTGCAAGTATTGCCTTCTCCCGGCTAGGGATGAAGACTAGACCATTAGGCACGGTCTCTCCTAGTTCTCGTACCTAAAGATGCTTTTGTGGGACATAACTAAGATCTAGCAATGTATTTGAAACTATGAAGTTATGTACTAAACTATGTTGCTTCCGCAAATTTGAACTTGGTTTGTAATATTTTATTTGAACTCTGATGGATGTAATCCGAATGCTACTTGTGAAATGTTGTAACGAATGATGTGTTGTGTTGAATCACTACGGTCTTGGTTTGTATGTCAAGAGTTGGTTGAAATCCTTCGTGATTTCCGGACTACCGGGATTATGGGAGCTTAAGTACAGGAATTTGATCACTTCGGTGATTGTTTTTGTACTTACGTTCTTATGATTTAGTCGGTTCTGTTACACTCTCAATCATATCTAGATGAATTGATGACATAGACATGTTTATGCTTGCTGAGATCGTATAGTGGGCTAGGAGTTAAAATATGAAGTAAGTTCAGTAGATAAGAAGATGCAAAATGCAGTCTTGGTGAAATAGCTAGTACGGTAGTGCCACTCCTAGGCATTACAGTGTCGCAAGTCTAGGGGCAGTACCACATCAGCTGCTTTTCTTGCTTGCATGCTGACTCTTCTTGAGTACTTAACTTGCTTTATAGGGTAACTTCTACTCTCCATTTGTATAGTTTCTCATTTTTGTCTATTTTTTGCGTAGATGGCCTCAGAAGGTGAAGATGACCGGAGGGGGAAGAGAAAGATGACCAAGCCTTATGACAAGCAAATGCCTCATCATGGTCATGGCAGAACCACAGGGGGCAGCAGCAGTGCAGTAGGTAGAGAGGATGCTAGTGACAGGGGGAGAAGGGATCGGGATGCTAGTGATAGGGGGAGAAGGGATCAGTTGATCCAGGAGGAGGAGAATTTGGAGAGGGCTAGCTGCACCATTCCTCTAGGTGCTTGCCTAAATACTCTACCTCACCTTGAGGAGTTTGACAGAGGTTACCTCAGAGAGTATTCTGAGGAAGTGATCATGAGGCATCCCATTGACATACGTGCTCATCCCATGCTCAACTATGCGGGAAAGCTAAAGATGGTGGAAGAAGCATGTGAGAACAATCCTTATGAGCAGCCAAAGGATTTGGGGATGGACTATAGGTTTTGGAATGAGTTTCATTCCAACTTCTATGCCTCAGTGATTTTCAACTCTAAAAAGTCATAGATTGTTAAGATGTAGTATGTTGACTGGGAGGAGATAAAGGGGAAGAATGAGCCTGAGTTCAACAAAGTGATCAAGGCTTGTGAGTTGTTTGGCCTCAGTGATATCATGAGCTTCCAGTACAATTAGAATGAGGAAGTGCTAGCCCAGTTTCATGCCACCTTCTTCTATGTCATCTACACTGATGAGATTCACTAGATGACTAAGGGACGACATTATAGGATTGACTTTGTGACTTTTAGCCGGATCCTTGGTTTTGGAGAGGTGGAGTGAGGCTTCACTTATATTCATGATGAGGTTAGAGCTGAGATCCATGACATTATATATATGTGGATTGATAGGAGAAGTGCAGATGGTAAGGTCAGTGGCTTGAAGAGCTACTAGTACATTCTAAACAATATGATCAGGCACACAATAAATCCTAAGGATGGAGCAACTTCAGATCTTAATGGCTATATGAGGAATGTACTTGCTAGGTTTGCTCCTAGAGGTGATAGGTTCAATGTCCCTCGCTTCATGTGGCATGAGCTGAGGAATGCCATGGAGGATGGGAGAAAGGGGATGCCCTATGCCCCCTATCTCATGTTCATGATTGAGAGGGTCACCGGTTATAGGTTTGATAAAGATGGTCTCCACACCGTCAACAAGATTGAGAAGACCCAAGCCTCAGGTGCTAGCAGGGCAGTGAGACGCTCTCCATCAGTTGAGGATGTGCCTGAGTCCTCTCGCCCTAGGCCTCTCAAGGACGGGAAGATGGAGAAGTTTGGGAGATGGATTAAAGCCATTTTCACCACTTGCACCTATGCAGCGAGGACCGCATATGTGGACCGGTTGGAAAACCATGAAGCTAACTGAGAGGCTAGAGAGCGTGCAGGGCTGCCACCTCTTTCTCAAATATAGTCACCACCGAGGTTTGACAACCTCCCTAGCCTCTCCGACATAGATTCAGAGGCTAATGAGGAGGAGGAGGAGGAGGGGGAGGAGCAGCTAGATCTTGACCCTCACACGAGGTTGAGCTCCACCTTGTAGTCCATAAGGAGAAGCACCAGGTGTTAGCATCACACTTCTACCACCCATCGCCAATGGAGGGCAGTGGTGTCCTCTTCCTCCAACGACGATGATGATGGTGATGGTGGTGAGGAGGATGTTACAAGGAGTGTTGGCCTTTCTTATTTTTCTTCTCTTTTTTGGTGCTTTATGCCAAAGGGGGAGAAATTAGAGGGGTCAACAACTTTTTCGATGCCATGAAGAGGAGATTGCTGCAGATAGAGCTTCATGTTCTTATTTGTTTAGAGTAGACTTTGTTAGGTTGAGAGTTTGAGAGACGATTCAAAACTCTATTTATGTAATAATGCTATCTAAGAACTTTATATGTGTGAGATATGGAAATGAATTAATCTATGATGCAGCTTGTGATAATATTGTGCTAGAATGTACATCTTTAGATATGTTACATGTTATGTGGTGCTTGTTCTTATCTATACTATTATAGCAAGTGCGGCAGTGCCACATCCAGGAGCGACAGTGCCGCACACAGCTGTTACAACAAAACTTATTGTGCATGAACTGTCATTCGCATCACGTCTACATACCTGACACAATATGCAGCACCCCATAGGAGCATGGATATAGGGGGAGCCCCATCACTTTCACTAAAATGTGAAACTTGGCTTCTTATGCTAATTTGAGAATTCAATTCTCTATTCACACATTTAGGGGGAGGCTCTACACCCATGGCTCAAAAATCTCAGTTTTCATTTCATATCTTTTGGAAACTCTAATTGGGTTGTCATCAATCACCAAAAAGGGGGAGATTGAAAGTGCAATCAAGCCCTAATTGTGGGTTTTAGTGATAATAACCACGCAATTAGAGAACTAATAAGATTTATCGAGATGATAAGCAGGAAATCTATATTCGAGGATGTTACACGAAATGGAGGAGCCCCCCAATTATAAATATTGATGGCTTCAAACTCAAAGGAGGTTTAAATTCTTTTATATTTTGAATTTGAGTATAAGAAAAGTTGTAATATAAAGGGGGACATAATGCTTAAGCTAACATATGCTACTAAGTGCTCAATCTTACACATACATCCTTAGTTACTCAGCCAAGACAGCCAACACTTCACCCTTACCCTTGTTGTCTTGCCTGGTGTGGTAGTGCCGCACCTAGAGAGAGGCACTGTCGTAGTGCGGCACTGCCACACTTGAGCCGCGGCACTGCCGCGACTTAAGTGACCGTTGGGGCTCGAGGGTACTTATACCTTTCCCCTTTCTCCCTAATGTCTCTCTTATCTCTTCCACTCATTCAGCTTGTCCAAGAATAGAAGAGTGCCCTTCTCTCTCTCCTCCATTGGTGACCTTGAGCTCCCAAGCATTCTCCCTTGATTTCCTCATCAATCCTTGAGAGAAAAAGGTCCCAAACTCAATTAGAGAGCAGTTCCTTTGATTTTCCAACTCAAAAGAGCACTTGGTTCATGTGTTTGGCCGGCGGTTGTGTTTATTACTCTTGGAGCTTTGCTCCTAGCCGACTAGAGCATCGCTCGAGGAGCTTGCCAACTTGTGTGGTAGCCCCGGGAGGTTTGTAACCACCTCTTCAAGCTAGTAAACTCACCCCTCATCTCAAGAGTTGAGTCTCTTGACTTGAGAATGAGGAAGGGTTGCAAAGTCCTAAGCCTTAGTGGCTAACCTCAACAACATGGACGTAGGCAAGCCTTGGTGGCGAGCTGAACCACGAGTTAAATCATCATGTCACCTTGTGCTTGATTTACATCATTTGCATTTTATATTGTTGTTGAGGTGATTTCTAGGGTTTGTGGTCGATCTACTTATGTGTTGTGTTCCTACCACTTCTAGCTCTCGATCTGTGAATCTCATACCTACAGGTTGCTAAGAAATTTCTTCGATTCAAGTTTACATTCACTGATTTTGAACTGTGACTCGAAGTTGTCTGCAGGTGCGGTAGTGCCGCTGTCCGATAGTGCCACGAGGTCATAGCAACAATGCCGCAGGTTGAATTTGATAAAAGTTTGAGTGTTTGTTTTAACATGCATATTCACCCCTCTCTAGGCTAACCAGAGATCCTACATTAGAAAAGATAGTTAAACATATGTCATGCAGCTCTATTGGGATCTTTTGGGCCTACGGAAGCTGCTTCTCGGTAGAGGTGGCCACAGGATATGTCTCCTACCAATGGAGAATCTCACACCACCCATCAGCGTTAGGTCAAAGACCCGACCGTGGTGTCCCAAGCGTTGGTGGATGGGGACGTGGCCATCCACAGGTCAAGCAGGCAGGCCATGCACCAGCTGGGGTCATGTTTGACTATGTCTCCTCAGCCTTTGGCTACACCCCTACCGACCAGCGTCTGCACCGCTCGGGCCCCCAACCATTGCTGAACGAGGCTAGGTGCACGACGGGGACGCTGATACCGGCTTTGCCTGATGAAGAACGGCGAGGCGAAAACACATAGCGCCGAGACTTTACATTAATCTAGAGCATTGTTATGTTTGCATTCATAAACACTTCAACTATGAATTTGAGGCGGAAGGGGCGTATATGCTCTCAAATAACCAATTTACCGTCATGCCCTGACTCCGGCCACGCTCTGGATGTTGGCCATGTAGCACCGACATTGTCTCTAGAAGACTAGAACCTCATGCATTTATATATGATAAAAAAAGATAGATTAAAAATTAAAATTCAATTCATTACCATTTAATTCAACACCCTTTGTGTAATCCATGCTTTGTAGCATCTCTTTTCTAACCTTCCTAGCTCCGCCATGCACCGGCCATGCGAGAGTGGAGTCACATGAGTCAGAGTCCTAGTACAACGGTATTGTGAGTTTCATTCATCCGCTGCTTCCTCACTTCCACTGCTTCCTCACCTCACGTGCTCACCACATTTTGCTGTCATGGACGTTAACCCGCTCTTCGACGCCGATGTCTTCGACGTCGATTCCTCTTCCCACTCCTCCCTTGATGACGAGTCCTACACCAGCGCTGTCGCTGCCACCATCATCCCAACTCCCTCTGCCACCGTTCTCCAGACGGTGAACATTAAACTACATGTTCCCGTTGTCCTCAAGCTCATCGAGCCCAACTACATCGAGTGGCGCACCTTCTTTGATGCCTTCATCGGGAAGTTTAGCCTCGCCGATCACCTCACCTCTCTGCCGACCCTGGCACAGCGCCGTGACTGCGAGTGGCAAATCATGGACCAGTGCATCCTCAGGTGGCTCTACAATTTCATCGCCAAAGAGGTCATCGCCATCATCCATGTTGACGGTAGTTAACACCAATTATAAATCGTCAACATAACCTGCATATATACTTAATTCCATCACCAAACATAGTTATAGGGTTTGATTCTAACAAGTTCCACAAGTTTTGGTGCTCTCACTTGTCTCATAGGATATTTATTTTTTCATAGAACAAAATTATCTTAAATGGTGAATTAGAGAGCACCATTGTGAAGAGCTCGTCGAGCTGTTCGAAACGGATATATTATTTGCTATATTTGGAGCTCAGAATGAAAAGATATAAATTTCATAAATAAAAGAAAAACTCCACATCATAAGATGTGGGATTAATTGGGCCCAATTGAGAATTTGGTCCATAAAAGCCATGTGCATTTTAATGAGATATGATGTAAAGTTAAGTACCAATGAGGCTAACTAAGAGAAGAAGGGTGCCAGGCGCCCCCATATATAGCAGCCCCTACCCCCTCCCTGGAGTCATCCTAAAACCCTAATCCATATCTCTCATTCAAATCAATATACACCAGAAGGATTAGGTCTAGAGCTCTCCAATGTAGTAGATTAGTAGCTTAAGAGTGAGGGTCGAGTTGAGTTCATGCTCAAGTTTCGAATTTAGTCTTAGAGGCTTGGTAAAGCTTTATATCTTCGCTTCTACATCTTGTAAGACTTATTATCAATTTATCATATTCTATTTATATGGTTATGCTTACTTTGAATATATATATATATATATATATATATATATATATATATATATATATATATATATATATATATATATTGCTTAGTTATGGTTATCATTACTTTTGTGTGCGGGTTTATAGAGCGCTTAGCTTGCTAGTTTACCGGTTAGGCTAAGTAGCCGAGTCTCGTGTAAACATGGTGCTTTTATACGATGCTCTGTCTGTGAGTGCACCCTGTTCTCTGGTTGGGTAGTAGCAGCGGGAGGTGACAACCCCATCTATCTTTGTAGTCCACTCTGAATTAAGCAAGTTCTTAAATTTTAGGACCGTAGTCGGTGCTCTACCGTCTAAGCGGCGTCCCGAAGTGTACAAGAGTAGAGTTAATTTTAACTATAGTTGAATGTATATATACTTTGACCATGTGATAAGAATGTCACAGGAATTTACCTCACCCGTTGTTCTCCTGAGTTAACTAATTTATATTATCTTAATGATCTATCCCTGAGTGTCATTATGATTAACTCCTATCATTACATTTATCCCCTGCTCTAGCTATGTTGGTACGTTAATAAATACTCCTTTGTTACCTCATAAATCTTTACTCCATTGTTTTCCTATGGTAAAATATAAATAACGATACATCTAATACTTCTGGTAAAATGCTACAATAATATTCTGTGTGCTTGCGAAATCTTTCGTATTCTATTTGTACTCATAAATACCAACAGTCCGCATGCCCAAGCCGACCGTGCACATCATCTGGCACGGCATCGAGGATCAATTCGGGGACAACCATCTCCATCGCGCCGTGTATCTAGTGGCCAAGTTCCATCAATACATACATAACAGTGTTGGCTCCCATTGTTCTTCTCTACATATTTCAACACCCTTTGTGTAATCCATGCTTTGTAGCATCTATATATTTTCTAATTAACCTTCCTGGCTCCGCCATGCACCGGCCGTGCGAGAGTGGAGTCACATGAGTCGACGGTATCGTGAGTTTCATTCGATATAGTAGAGTAGCTCAACGTCCACCATGCTACGTAACGCCTGCTCAGCTGCCGGCACGAATACATCTCAACGCTGTTGAACAGCAGTGGGGTGGCTACAATTGGATGGCAGAGTAGAAAGGGGGTTTGAAAACTGAGCAGAAGTGTATGCTTTTCTTCCTCAGAAATATGTTTGCCTTTATGTTTTCCATGGCTTCTCCACAGCAAACGCCCGAAGGCTAAAACTTTATAATGATACATACTCGAGTGTAAACTAATATACTCCATGTCAGTTGCCAGAGGTAAGTAAATTTTAGTTAAATTTAAAATATTTTAACTCTGTGTTATATAAGGATTCTTTTAAAAAAAATCCATGGAGGAGTAGGTCCTTAGCTCATCTTGCTTGCTTAATGGGTCCCTAGCTCGTTGATCTGAGTATTATTCAATTCAACCAATTGGTAAAATACACTCCTGTACAAAAGGAAACATGACGTGGTTCAGTGGTTTGATTGAATTGCACCCTGGTGGTCCGGTGGAGCCGATCCAGGCCACCTGCGCGCTGGCGCTGCGCCTCACGCGGGGGGGGCAGACGAGGCTTCTGCGGCGCATCGGCGGTCCACCACGATCAGATCGCCATTGATGCCCCGTTCTGCGTGGCCATGCCCAACGCGCCAGCGTGTATGTTAGCGCCGCAGAGACACGTAGGCTCGGATAAATAAATGGAGGAGAGAGACAGTCTGAACGTGGTTTCGCAGTGTGTCATATTGTCTTGCAGAAGAGTCAATCGCCTCGTCAAAAAAAAAAAACATCGGCTTAGGCCGAAAAGAACGCAAAGCAGCTAGAGAACACCGTGAGATTGGCCGCTGGATTCAGAAAAGTAATGAGGTACGATGGGTGCAGAAGTTACGTGCCGCTTGCGCTGTGAAAATTGAAGGCTCCATATATCTGGACCTAGACCTAGTTTAGATCTAAATTTTTTGGTAAAATGGGTACGGTAGTATTTTCGTTATTATTTAACAAATAGTGTCCAATCATAGTCTAATTATGCTTAAAAGATTCGTCTCGTGGATTTCGTCTAAACTGTGTAATTAGTTTTATTTTTTATTTATATTTCATGCTTCATATATGCGTCAAAGATTCGATGTGACGGGGAATGTGAAAAATTTTGCAAAATTTTTGGGAACTAAACTGGGCCCTACTTGGATGACTGCTTTCTGCATAGGGCCTTGTTTAGATTGAAGATTTTTTCAACCCGATGAATAGTAGCACTTTCGTCTTATTTGGTAAATATTGTCCAATCGTGGACCAACTAAGCTCAAAAGATTCATCTCGTGATTTTCAACTAAACTATGCAATTAGTTATTTTTTTTACCTACATTTAATGCTCCATGCATGCGTCCAAAAATTGATGTGATGAAGAGAGAGTGAAAAAACTTGGAATTTTGGAGTGATCTAAACAAGGCCTAGGTCAATATTTGTTGTAGCCACCGTTGAGCGTGCCCTCGGTAGCCCTCTGCCTAGCAACTTAAAGATACGCGCAGGCCCACGGCGGTCGTACCGTCTCCTACAGTGCCACTGCCGTGGCCAGCCGCTGCCGCTGATTGGACTCGACCAAATCTGAGGAGCGCCAGCGTAGCTGCGGCCACTGGACTGGCGCCCGGCGGCAGCCGGAGCCGGAGGCGACGACACCGCGACAGACACGGGGCTCGAGATTGCTTCGGTCCATCGTCTGTGATGCATGTGGCGGCGTGAGGGAGAGGCCCAGAACCCCGTGAGAGCGAGTTCGACGGCCCGGCGGCCGAGCACGTCGGTTGGGCCAAAGCTGGATGCAGGCCCATGGAGTCTAGACGTCTAGTGATGGGCCGTTGAGTGAGTCTGGTGTGGTCTTCGGCTCTTTGCGTGCACCGCGCGCCAGCTGAGTTTACAGGCGCATCATGACAATATAACACAGTACACCAGCCGTCACACACTCACAGTCACACGTGTCACTGAGCATGTTAAGATCTAGGCATCTAATTGTTACTAGCTGCTAATATGAGGACGTCATCTAATAGCTTTTTTATTAGTATAAGGGCTATTAGCTGACATGTTAGCTAAGCCCTGATTTAATCCTGCAGCTAATAGTTAGTATGGTAGTTATCTAGTAAAGAGCCATCAAAAGATTTTTTCTATTAGCTCAATTGTTAATTTTAAGCTGTTGATTGGTTGGGCTACTAGCCAGCTCAAGATACTCAAACGGACTTCAATCCCCTTGTCTAATGACTAATCAGACATGGTGTCAGCTGGAGTACGTGTTGGCGATCGACGACACGGCAAGGCAAAGGCGAGTCGTCGTGTCATCAAGCACGGGACGCGATTAGATGCTTCTTGTTTCGCTTGTTTGTTCTAGCTCGCTTTTGCAAAGAGGGGGAAAGTAAAGGTGCCTAGTTAGCGTGCCAGCGGACGACGGCTGGCGGATTTGGTGCACACTTTCGGCTTTTGGCTTTCGCCCGGTTCGCTGGACTTATAAGCCGTATTTTTTCAGTCAACGAACAGTATTTTTCTCTCACAACAAATCAATCAACAGTACTTTCAATCATGTATTTTTTTAGCCAACGAACGATATTTTTCTCTCATAACAAATCAATCAACGGTACTTTCGATAATAGTTTATCAGGGCAAGCGAACAGGACTTTTGCGTTCGTTCACCACTTCAGCCCTGCACGGCACTGCCGCTCAACGTCTTCCTGGAGAAGAGTCCCTCCCTTCCCCTTTCTCCTCTGCCAGTCAAATGGGGAGAAAAGCAGAAGGTTTGGCTAGTCGAAACACTCCCAGTAGTAGAACCCCCCCTTTTTTTCCCCATCGGTGACAGCCCTACTACGCGCCGAGAGACGGACAGGTGCAGGGCTTTCTTTCCGTGGACACGGACAGCAAAAGCCGATGCAGACGCTTGCGGCTTGCCTGCCTCCGGAGACCGGATGCATCCATGCTGATGGCAGCAGCGGACACTGGTCAGTGATCAGTTGATCACTGACGGAGGCCGCCCGCCCGCCCAAGCCCGGCAGCGGGGGATGGGAAATCGGGGTCGGGGCAGCAACCAGAAAGCAATCGCGTGGCGGGCCACGGCCGTCGGCCGTGGGCGTTGTGTGGGCGGAAACAGGGCGCGGACAAGGGCGCAATCCGATCGTGTGACCCAGATTCCTCGTGGAATCAGAATCAACAGAAACGGGCAGAGATATTTGTCTCGGTTTTCCCGTTTTCTTGTGGTTCGGATTCCTTCCGTGCTCCTCCGTCCTAGGCGCTAGTAAGGTGCGCCGGCGTGCTGTGTGGCGTCCCCAACATGTATAGCTTGACGTCGCATCGTGGCTGATGTGGATGTGAGAGGAAACACGAAAGCAATGGCTGTTCGGCTGGTATTAAAGTCAGCTAATAAACTAGCTGAAGCTATTATGTTGTGAGAGAAAAATACTATAGATTCTAGCTGATAAGTCGACTGATAACAGGCAGCACAGAGATCAGAGAACGAAGCTGCTTCTTCACGTACCACGGAGGAGAGAGAAGATATTATGAATTTTAAAAAAAATTACGTTGGCATGTTTGGAGGTATAGTTGGCCATGCAGCTCGAGCCCGTCGGCCTGGCCCGAGGCCCGTTTTTTTGGCCCGGCCCAGCACGGAGGCTAGCGGGCTCGGGCTGGCCCGGCCCGGAGGAGCTGGTCGTGCCTGGGCCTTACCCCAGGCACGTGGGCTGGCACTGCACGGCTTGCTACAGTCGAGCCGGCCTGCTAAGAGCACTAGGCCACCAGCCGGCCCGTGCAGCGCAGCCCCCTCCCCAGTCCCCACGTGGACGCGGCCACGCCCGAACCCTATCCTCGCCAGTCGCCTCCCCACGTGGTCGCCTCCTCCTCGGCTCCTCGGTTCCCCACGTGGCCACCTCCTCTCTCCCTCCCTTAGTGGCCCTCCCTCTCCCTCCAACCACGCGCGGCGACCCTCCTTGCTCCCACCATGGCAGCGCCCCTCCTCCCTCTCCCTCCAACCACGGCGGCGCGGCTCGACCATGGCGGTGAGCGCGGCCCCGTCTCCCTCCAACCACGGCGGCGGTGCGGCCAGGTGCAGGCGACGCATCCACCGAGCTCGCAGCCCCGATGAGATCGGGATCCGGCGGCTTCGCAAGATCCGACGCGAGGAGGCGTGTGGCACTCCCCGGCGGCGGATCTAGGGTGGTGGCGTCCCCGGCGGCGGATTGAGGGCGGGCACGCTCACCGGTGGCGGATCTAGGGTTCAAGCGCGTGCAACCGTCTTCCTCCCGCACGCGGCCCCACCTCCAGGGCGAGCGCGCCGGCGGCGGCGGCTGCCTCCCGTGGCGCCCTGCCTCCTGCTCTCCCCTTCCCTCTCTCGTGGGCCTCGAGCTAGCACGGCCCATGAAAATTGCCGTGCCTCGCGGGCCGGCCCGGCACAGAAATCGGCCCATTGGGCCGTGCCTGGGCCAGAATCAAGGCCCGTGGGTCGGTGAGGCACGGCATGCCGTGCCGGCCCGTTGGCTATCGGGCCGTGCTAGCACGGGCCGGCCCGTTGGCCATCTATATTTGGAGGGCATAAATTTCACATGAATCAATTCATTTTCGTAGTAAAAACATAGAAACAGGAAAAAAAAATCTCGCATTCCAAACAGAGCCTTATATTCCAGCATTCCGCTCGAGCAGCGCCAACAATGCTGCCCTACTCATACTATTATGGCGTGTTTGGTTGGCCGCCGCAGCCAGCCACGCTACAGTGAAGGCTGTCACAAGGTGACGCATCACTGCAAGGCTAGTGTTTGGTCGATTATTCAACTTTCTCACATCGTAGACTTTTATATAGGATATAATAGTACTAGGACGACAGGCGCGCTTCGCCGCGCCCGTATTGTGTCAGTCGGTAAGAGCCGATGTTTTAGTTAATTAGTTTGCATTGACCATTAGTATACAATTTGTTCTGTCAGATGAACCAAATGGCTTCCAATGTTACCAAGCTGCTGCCTCTACCGACACAGGCTAAAAATAATCACAAAAAACGAAGATGGCATAAGCTCATAAAAAACAACCATATAGAGGCTGCAGGTATCAAAATCACCATAAGTAGCTGAGTAAAAAATATGATATTTATGTGACGGCTATTGGTTGAATCTCTGTTGAACATGTAATGCTATTCTGTGATAGCAACTGTCACATTAGTGTACATTTACCACATATGGTAGCACATTGTTTGGCGCAGATAATGCAAACAACTCTGCAAGGCTGAGTATTACCTGGGACAAACGGAGGCAAAACGCTAAAACTTGATGATGATATTCCTATGAAACCTAACATGGCAGCAATAATCAATGACGACGGCTTTATGAAACTTAACTTGGCAGCATCAAGTTTGCCCCTGCAATAGATAAATGGACATTCAGGAACTGGATGATTATTGTTAAGCTGAAACCTAGATCGAAATCAATTTAGGTAAGTATTCTAGATACCTATCACAAGCGCTCATCCTTGCTAGTTAGCAGGGCCAGATGGTTATTTGGGGCCAAGTTTGGATGTGGGATTAGGTTAGCAACTTTTATAATTAGCCAGTTCTTTTTAAACTCTGACCTTGCATGGAGTTCCCTGTAATAAAAATAATGTAGACAACAGAAATTACATTAAACAAAAGAGGATCGGGAAAGAATAGATACCTCCTCATGAAGAAGGATAAGGTCAACTCTGAGAATTTTTGGTAGACCAGAGAACCTAATAACCAATCTCCTGATCTTCCATTTATTGGATTATGAAGTAACATAACACCTGTTGCATCTTGCATTAGTAATACAAATTAGTTGGTTGCACGAAGCAAGGCATAGTAATGTGTTGCATATAAAATAGCAATGATGAGCAACCTTTGCTAAGAAAAACATCTGGATGTATTAGGACGCTAAATAATATATATAAAACAAATAAAATTTGGAGCCTGATTTTAGGCCGCTCATTGCATCCCCAGATCCTATTGATGGCAAAGATTAATCATTGTGTCATGCAAGGTTAACTCAATAATGTCATTATCTGTGTGTAATCGTAGTTCATCAATCATTTAAATCAACCTAACCTAAAAATGTGTAAGCAATGCAAATATACCATCCTATCATTTATAGAATCACTATAAAATTATTGAAACTATGGTCCCATTTACATGGGCATTTAGGCAACTATTAGTAAGAGAACATGGCGATGAACCAAAATTAGAGGGCAAAATGGAAATTGCCAACTCTTTAAGGCCACCTAGGATGTCAGTAGCAACAACTACAATGGGCAACAACTACAATGGTATGCCTTTGATTCCACTGATGAAGCTGTGAAGACCACTTCAATGATTGGACATATAGGTGATGATAACAATGTACCTAAGCCGGTGAGGTAATTCAAAGCATATCATGTGTACGTTTGTGCTATTTTATTTCGTTAAACTAAAACATATCCATATTTAGGTTAAGATTCATAGTAAGAACAGTTGACTGAAATAAATAAATTAGAACCGTGCTAACTGTTTGACCTCATTCTTTTAAAGTACACTACTCTGTATATAGAGTGGACTAACTGAGAATTGGTAAATGCTCATTGCTGTCTCAAATAAGATTGCAGTTAAAGATATATACACAGAGCCTTTCCTGTATGGTGTGACCTTTTGAGGCACGACAGTAGTTTTTTCTCGAAGACGTCATTGTAATGGTTTGAGTTTCATGTTACCAATAGTTAACCTAAACACCATACAGCAGTCACGAAAGTCGAACATAATATTTACTCAAAATTAAAAATTCACATATATATTATTTAAATAGAGGAGACACCTAATCAAAGAGTACACCTACAGAGATGAAGGCCTGACCTTTTATTATGAAGGTATTGCAGGCAGGCAATTCATACGATAATTCAACTCCCTTGTCAATCAAACAAAATGCATGAAAGAGGAAATGAAAAAATTGCAGGCTTTAAAGCTGCAAGCCGTGGTAAATCTTGCCATGATGGCACCATAAGGTAGCACCTGTGAAGCATCAATCAAATTCCATTTGGAGAGTGGAGAGACATATAAGAATGATAGAGAAACCTTGTCTACATAACTTACTCTATGCTATAGAAGGTACATGCATGTAAATTATAGAAGCAGCAGCTCTATAAAGCTGCAATTGAAATATCAGACGATAAAAGTTAAAAAATGTCCAAATCTGCAAATGTTGCGAGGCCTGAAATCTAATAGAGGGAAGGGCACTTCTTGCTGCACCTCTGTGTCTGGACACACCAACACATGATGACATGAACAGAACAGTGTCAGTGAAAATCTGTCAAAGACACAGAACTATACATTTTGCAGTTTATTTCAGCAGTTTCATCAGTATGAGGAAGAGCATCCAAGTAAATGAGACACCAACTGAATTTGCAGAACAGTTTGACATCATCCCATTACATATGCTAGACTTGAAAACATTTCTGCCAGAGTATTTCCAGAGCAGTTTCGGTACGGTCAAGATTGGCATTAACAGATTGATTACGAAAAATATTTTAAATGACTTTTTTAAGCAAGATAACATACGTTTTTTTTATCTAAGATTAGACCATTATATATTTTATTTGCTTGCTTAAATAAACCACCGAAGAAAGCGAAAGCTACAGTCATTCTTAGCTCAATAAGTAAGACCAAATTCGCATCAAGAACGAAACTCCATTCCAGACTTCCAGTGGAGATCTGCTCACCGTAGCCGAGCAGGACATGGTCGAGGGACGCGAAGACGGAACAGGAAAAGACGTATCTCCAGTAGCTGCCGCCTCTACCGCGAACACGGATGCCACTGCCGTCCTGCGACTCCTGCAAGAGCACGCCGTCCACGTGTGCGTACCGGTTCTTCCTCCCCAAGAACCTCGGCAAGGTGTCGCCGCCACCGGCCACCACATCGCCCCCCAATTCCCCATCACCTCTGCCTTGCTCAGCCGCTCCCTCCTTCCGAGATGCCCACCAGGCACCCAGTTGGGGAACGGGAGGAGGTGAAGTGGATCTGAGGAAGGAAGCCAACGGCGAGGCAGGTAGGTGCGGCATCTGGGGCGTGGCGGCCGGTGGGGAGATGGAGGCGGAGGCGGAGGTGGCGAGGCGTTTTTCTTTCCACGAGAGCTGGGGGAGGGGAAGAGGACGAAGCGGAGGCATCGAGGCACTGCGAGGTTGTTTTTTTTCCTAAGGCCCTAGGCGGTGGCATTGAATGAACCGGGAGAGAGCAAAAGCACGCGGACACACACACACGAGGCACGTGGAGGCGTCCGATTCGTGAACAGTAACTGGACAGTAGCTGCAGCGCTCTCGTCGCGCGGGAGTTTCATATGAGCGAGGCAAGGAGGCGGAGGAATTAAAGGCCCAAGTCGACGGATGCGGCGAGCGCGAGTGCCGAGGCGGCCGCGCGGCGCGTGGAGACGCGAGCTTCGCAGGCTGGTGGACGACGGCGCCGAGGCTGAATAGGCAGGATCACTGCGAGTGGGGCACAGAAGAGCTGGGCCCATTAATCATGAGATAGGGAAATTAGGCATGCACACGCACGAGATCCAGGCGCCGCGCGGACACTGGGCCGGGCGTGCCTGTCTGGGTGAGCAGGAGGGAGGGGCCCGTAGGCAGCAGCGAGGAGAGGATCTAGGCCGGTGGAGGCAAACACGCGGAGGATACGGACCGGAGGAGCATATGCGCACATCGACGTCCGCCGGTAATGCAGCACCGGAAGACCGGCAACGCGAAGGCAGCATGGACACGCCGCGTGCATCGATTGGATGACCGTACGGATAACAGTAATCAGAGCGCCGAGGACGCAGCGATTCTAGGAGCTTTATGGAGTTTTATTTGTAGCCATGGGTGTGGCGTGTCTTTTGCTCGCCACAAAAAAAGTCTGGCGCGACCACAAACTCTGGTGCATGGCGTGGCTGGGAACCAACTGACAAGCAAATTATTCCATGTCAGGTTAACTTCTTTTGGCCTCCGCGGTAGGAGTACAACTTTGACCTATACTTTCTTCTGGATTAATGATCGGTTACATGTGTGAGCTTGTATTCAGGCTTTGTGAGGTGCAATTTACTTATGTTTAATTGTTTGGATAAATTCTCATATATAGACTTGCGTAATGATCAAGCAAGCACAATGTTGCATTAGGCCCCGTTTAGTTCCACCCAAAAGCCAAAATTTTTTGCATAGTAACCGTCACATCGAATCTTGCGGTACATGCATGGAGTACTAAATGTAGACGAAAAAAAAACTAATTACACAGTTAGTCGAGAAATCGTGAGACGAATCTTTTAAGCCTAAATAGTCCATAATTGGACAATTTTTACCAAATACAAACGAAAGTGCTACAGTAGCCAAAAGCCAAAAATTTTCGGAACTAAACACGCCCTTAGTTAGCACATCAAATTTGATCATATTAGAGAACTTAGGTTTGCATGAGTGAATGTATGTTGAAATATGTACATCAGTTTGGCCCGGATAGAGAATTTTCAAATTGCCCAAATAATTTTTTCAAAAACCCATTCATATGTGCATAAGGGGAAAGTGAGGAAACCTTAGTCCCATCTTACTAGTTGTCATGCTTAAATATGAAAGGAAGCCATCTCCACACGTGCGCTCGCTCGCTGGGCCGGGCCGAAGGGCGCACAACAGCAATGTGAATAGTTCATCGTCGAAATTTGATCCTTGACCTTGCGAGAGCCCAGTCTCCTTTTGCGATTTTATCACCCAACCAATCAAACCCATATTTGAGGAGTGGGTACACGAGATCGCGAAAATGCTCTTCCAAACAGTACTATACATATGGTTTTCTTTTCATGTTTTCATGTTAACAGTCAAAGCTTTGGAAGTTCAATTGAATTCCAGACCTCTTTTAGCCTTGCTGTCAGGCTGTTCCATCAGCTCGTTGCTATATTGCACAAAGGAGTTGTACCCCAATGGAGCTCCATCAGACTAGAGCTCAGTAAAAACATCATGCAGCTACGCCAATGGCTGCTTATTGCTTACCCGATGTAATACGCGTAAACGCTCGAACCATATTTGGAACACGAGAATTTTTCATATTCTTACATTTTTCATGTGAAAATGAGCTGATTTCTATGAAATTCCTGCATAAGTTCTGTAAATTTCCCGCGTTCCAAACAACCCCTCAATATTTTATATACTTTTGTGGAGACAAGGTTTTAAACTCTCACTAGTCACTACAAGTAACTTTTGAAGTATTTATTCAGTTTACAAACTTGAGCACCCACGAAGTTTGCGTTTTTTTTTTTTTTTTTTGCATGTTGTTGAACCAGCCAACAATAGGGGTAAGCTTCTATTCTCTCTCTTTTTTCCCTCCCAAGTACTCTGTTCATCCAAAACATTACAATTATGGAATTCGTATCAGTTAAAGAAGCTAAAATTTAACCAAATTTATAATGAATAGTCTCAAATGAATTTATTATAAAAATAAACTCTGTAATTAATCTAATAGTACCCATTTCATATTGTAATGTTAGTATATTTTTATAATTTTAGTTAAAATTTAAATTATTTAACTTCTCACGAAACGAGAATTGATTTTTTGAGGGAGGAAGTACAATACAGTACAGCCAGCTTTGGGACCTCAGCTCCCCTCGTCCAGGTCCAGCTGCTTTTCCTTGCCGAGCCCGCCACGGCTCTCGGCGCGTCGGGCAGGAACGGCCAACGCGCCCCCGTCGTTTTCCGCAACAGAGTTCGGCTTCGTGCCGGGGCTGGGGCTACCTCGCTCACGCTGACGGCTCTGGCCAGTACTCCCGCGCACGCGGCGCGGCGGTGGCCTGTTCCGTATAGCAGTATTCAGCCGGTTCAGCCGGTTTGGTTGGCCGGTTCGTATTGTTGCCGGTTTGTTTATGTGAGAGAGAAGTACTACTAGCTGGTTTGTTGGAACAATATCCATGTGAGGAGGCTGACCAGCCCAGCCAGCCAGCCCCAGCCGAACACAACTTTTCTCTCACGTTAAACCAGCCCGTCGTAAATAATTTAGGATTGTTTACGGCATGCCGAACAGGCAAGAGCGGCAGCTGGGCCGTCTGGAATCCTCGGCCGCAGGAGCAGGGAAGGGGGAGATTCCTTGTTCGTCCGTTCCGATGGTGCTGAGAGTTCGATGGCTTTTTGTTTTTGGCCCCGCTGCTCGCTGTCGCGTGGCGTGTCACAGTCACAGTGCACGTTAAACGGCGACCTCACTTGGCGTTGGCGGCCGAGGCAAGGCAGCACGGCGCACACTCGGCCTTTCCTGGTTAAAGTAACTTCAGAAGCACTGCCGTAACTTGGAGCACTTCGCTTCTCTGAATGGAAGAATCGAGGTACTAGTAACTTGGAGTACTTCGCTTCCTAGATAATATCGAGCGCGCCGAAACCGGCAAAAAATCACCATTATAGAGATGTTTGAAGAAGACTTTTCTTTCTTTCTTTTTTCTCTTTGATGACCACAAATCCTATAATTGAATTGAACGGTCTTAAAATAGAGTGCCAGTTCTAGTTCTTCGTGTTTTAGGATTTCAGGGCACAAGGCTCCGAGTTCGTCGTGGGATTTTCCAGAGAAATGACCGCGAGATAGTGGACGAGTGTAGGAGTCTCTTTAGACCCACTTGCACCTAAAATACCTAATAGGTACTCATAGGTAGGTAATATATTTGTTCATTGCTAATTTTGCGAGCTAACTATTAGTTGAATGAGTAACATTAAAAAAATATTGGCCAAGTGTTGTTTTGATCTAGCGGCGAAATATATGGATGCCTAGATGGTTTTATTTATAGGAAAATTTTGCTGTGGGACACTAGAAAAACGTGTAATTGGCTAGAATACACCACCACATGGAGAATTTGTCCAAAGACATTGTAAGTTTGTGGGTTTTTCCAGACACACCGCACCGATTATTTTAATCATTTCTCATATTTTAGGAGAGAGAAGGTGCAGAAAATGTCCAGACTACCCTCATCTTCAACCTCTGGCCCCTCACTGATATTTTCCATAACACATCACCGTCGCCATTTCTTCTCGGGTGACGTGGGGTGGCGAAGGGGGCGGTCGAGCGGGGTTGAGGTAAGGGCGCCCATGGTCATGGCGACAGGACGGGTAGGGGAAGAAAGTGGTCGCCGTGGGCACGGTAGGATCTCGATGGAGCTCCACAGCAGCCGGGGCGGTGCGCTGTTGAGCGCGGCCATGGAGTGCCGTGGAATTTCAGCTAGACCCTAACGCGATACGGTGGACCGGTGCGCGGCAGTGGTAGCATGACTTATTTCTCGTTTCTTACCCAGCGCTAATCTTGATGCCATGTCTCCTTGTATGGCGAGGATAGCCCTTGCGGCCACAAAGAGGATGTGAAAAATCCACTCTACGAGCTGCTGCTTCCTTCCGTTTTGCGCTTCGCCCAAATCAACGGGATGGGATCACGGGAGACGGGACAGGCGGGCTCCCTTCCCATTTCACCCCACCACTACCACACCACACGGCGGCGGGATATTTAACTTTTTACCATTATAACGGATGTCGCCTCTTCAGATAGCACTTTTAAAATTGCTCCTACATATTTACCATCGAGAGAGAAGAATTCATAACTTTAAGCCATTTTTGCATACGTGGCAGGACACGTAGGGAAGCCAGCATGTCTGTGGGATGCGAAATGACTTTGTTATCCCTCATCTATTTCTTCTTCGTCCGTCTCATCCTCATCGCTTGGTAAAGATACATCCCGGCCTACACGCCTCTCAGCTCCGCCTCCTCCTCCCTCCCAGACGTGAGCAGCAGCAGATGAAGCCGGCGAGCGCGAGGTCTTCGCACCACCCCAGCTAGCAGCGCTGCTCCGATGGCGAACGCAGGCACGAGATCCGCCGCGCGTGGGCTTTGCCGCGGGCGCGGGCTCAATCGCGCGTGCGTCCCCATCCCCGGCGTGCCTCCCCCATGGTCGTCCGCGCGAGGTCCAGCTCCTCCCCTTTCGGTCGCTGCTCCCCCATCCCCGGCGGCACGCCCGAGGTCCGGCTCCTCCCCTTTTGGCCGCGTGAGCTCCTAGGTCCGGCGAGGTGCCACCATGTTCATCGCCCGCAGGGGAAGCTGGCTCGCCGGTACCGACAGCGACCGCGCACGAAGAGACGTGGTGCAGCTCGTCTGTGGCCGGGGATACGCGTCCTCCACCGACGAGGAAGCAGAGGAGCACGAGCATGAGGAGGCACGGGGCCGCCTTGTTCGTCGCCAGCGCCGAGGAGGCCGTGCTCCTGTGCGTGCTCCAGGTGCCGCCATGTTCGTCGCCGGCGTCGGGCGCGGCTGTAGACCTACAGCCCGTGGCCCCGGCTGCCTCACCCCCCAACTTTCCCTATGTCCTGTCAGCCGCCACCATGGACCCTATCGTCGGCCATGGCCGAAGCTCGAGCGAGGAAGGGATAGAGATACAAGGTGCAAAAATATTATTTTCCATGATCGATCTATACTATCAGGTCGAGTTGGCATGCCACGTCAACGAAAATGATAAGAATATATGAGATGCTCTTTCTCGATGATAAATATATATGAGCAAAGATAAGTTCGTTTTAATGGTAAAAAATTAAATATCACCGCGGCCGCGGGCCGTCAGAAGCGGCAAGCAAGACGCCAAACCCGGCGTGTCCCCCCACTCCTTCTCCCCGTTGCCTCCGTCCGTCCGTCCTCGGCCACCACCACCACCCAGCCCCACGCCAGTTAGCCCCCAAACTCCCAAATCCCCCGCCCGCCCGCCCGCGCCAACCCAATCCCGCCTCCATCTTACCGCACCGCCGGCCTATGCTGCCGCCCCGGAGCCGCCGCGCTCCCCTCACCACGACGACGCCGCGCCCATGAGAGACGACGGCGACGACGACGGCCCCGCGACATCACGCGCGACGACGAGGAGGAGGAAGCCGCCGCCGACGTCGCCGTCACGCGACCGGCGGCCGCGCGCCGACGGCGGGATGCGCATCGTGGTGCCGCTGCAGGGGGTGGTGCAGGGCCGGGGCGGCCTGGTGCTCGGCTCCCTCATCCCCTGCGCGCTCTTCTACTTCTTCCAGCTCTACATCAAGCGCAACCGCCCCGCGCCGGCGCCGGGCTCCCCGCCCGCGCCGGCCTCCAACGCCAACGCCTCCTCGATCCACCGCTCCCACTCGCGGGGCCTCCTCACGCCGCGCGGCGCCGCGCTGCCGTCGCTCTCCGCGCGCGGCGCCGTCGTGCGGGCCGGGGACGAGGACTCGCTCTACTACGCCGGCCTTCGGCGCTGCGCCGATGACCTGTACCACCCCGCGTCCAACCCCGGCGGCGTCATCAACCTCGGCCTCGCCGAGAACCACGTGCGGATCGTCTCATGAATATTTGTTATCAGTTTCCTTTTCTCTCTCTCTCTCTCCCTCTCTCGTTCCTGCGTTTGGTGAATCTGTACAGATGTACTGATGGATGCATGGATTACCTGACCCCGCGCGCTCGCGCGTGCAGCTGTCGCTGGATTTGGTGGGCCGGTGGATGAAGGAGCACGCGGGGGCGGCGATGCTGGACGGCCTCGCGGGAGCCAGGGAGGAGGTCAGGGACCTCACCATCAGGGGGCTCGCAACCTACCAGCCCTACGACGGGATACTTGCCTTGAAGATGGTAGGCTAACGGATTCCGCTCTGATTCACCTTTCCTTTTTTGTGTGTGTTCCTCCGTCCATAAAGCATCCATCCCCTATTCTGTGATTTTTTTTTTGAAACTATTCTGTGATTTTATTATATCTGCAACATACAAGCGTTCCATGTGTGTTGTGTGGTAAAATATTGCTGTGCTGCCGGCGCCTCGGTTCCATCGACCATGAAAAAAAACTGCCGATCTTCTTCGCAACTTACGATGCCATACTGCTTCATTCATAGTAGCATGATGGATTGTTTCTTTCCTCTTTTGCAAGCAGTGTCTGTAGTATTGGCACTTTTTCAGATAACAGTATCGGTTAATAATTGAATTGCTGAAAAACCAAACAACTGAAGTCAGCATCTAAACCCGAGGTGGGGTATTATTGTACTTAACTCTCATAATATCGTGTAATTTTGTTTGTTTCTTCGTCCTCCTGATTTTTCCTAGCCATATATGTGTTATCTGAAGCAGATACGACAAAGAGTCACCATTCTAGGCTTATGGATCCACGGTGGCTGGAATTGCACCAGTTGTCAAATCTTGAATCTCCTTTAGTAGACCTTTTCGTTTTGATGAGCTAGTTCCTATAGCTGTGAATATTTGAAGCGTCCTAGTTGCATGTTCTGTGGCTTCCACTGCTTTTGACGTGAGATTTTACATTGTATTATTCTGCTTCATATGAAATTGTCTAATGTTGCGTGCTATGCTGCTAAAAACACCTACGTACTTCCCAACTGAGGCTGGTCAATATGATTCCGCTTACTGTATTGGAACCATTTATATTTCCCTTTTAGCTTATTCTCCATTTTTTCTCATTTTTATCTAGTGAACTTAATTCCAGTTGGATCCTTCAGGGAACTAATTGACCTGTTCTGTGAACGCTTCATGGAAAACTGGAACCAGTACATGTGCGGTTTAGTGCTGAACTTGCATGAATGCCAATTTGTATTATCTTATGGTGTGGTAATTTCCAAATATGAACTCAATTTCTCTTTCAGGCTCTTGCTGGATTCATGAGGCAAATCATGCATGGATCAGTATCCTTTGATCCATCTCAAATGGTGATTACATCTGGGGCAACTCCTGCAATGGAAATACTGAGTTTCTGTATTGCTGATCCAGGAAATGCATTTCTTGTGCCATCACCTTACTACCCGGGGTAATTTTGTCTCTCTTGCTCTGTTGATACATTCTATGCATGAATTTTGATTTTAAAGTGACAAACTGACTTCATCATTTTGTTTCTGCAGTTGGGATAGGGACATAAAATGGCGAACTGGTGTTGAGTTGATACCTGTTCCTTGTCGCAGCACTGATAACTTTAACATCAGTATCACTGCTCTTGAAATAGCTTACAAACAGGCAAAAAAGCGAGGAGTAAGAGTTCGTGGGGTTCTCATATCTAACCCTTCCAACCCAACAGGAGGCATTGTGCCAAGGGAAATACTGCATGACCTTCTAGTGTTTGCTGCAGAGAAGAACATACACTTAATTTCTGATGAAATATTTGCTGGTTCAACATATGGAAGTGACAAGTTTGTCAGCGTGGCAGATGTTGTGGATGAACTAGAGGACTTTGATAAAGGCAGGGTTCATATCATATATGGGCTCTCAAAAGACCTATCTCTTGCTGGGTTTCGAGTTGGAGTGATATATTCCTACAATGAACACATTGTATCAGCTGCTGCTAAGATTGCTCGATTTTCATCTGTCTCAAGTCCAACACAACGTTTGCTTGTTTCGATGCTTTCAGACGAAAAATTCATTTCAGAATACATAAAGGTTAACAGAGAGAGGCTCCGGAAAATGTACCTTCTGTTTGCTGATGCTTTGAAACAAGTTGGGATCGAATGCTTCAAGAGCAGCGGCGGGTTCTATTGCTGGGCAGACATGAGCAGGTACATCCGATCTTACAGTGAGAAAGGAGAGCGCAAGCTCTGGGACAGGCTGTTGGAGGAAGCAAAGGTCAATGTCACCCCAGGTTCTTCTTGCCATTGCATTGAGCCTGGATGGTTCAGGTGTTGCTTCACAGCATTGAGTGAAGAGGACATTCCTGTCTTGGTGGAAAGGCTGAGGAGGGTCACAGATAGCCACAGATCAAACCGTGGAAACGCTAGAGTAGTTTCTCCGAACCCCCTGCGGTATTGAAATAACCATATCTCGCCAGGTGCTCCACAGTGGATTGCAGGGGCACTCAGGAAAATGTTGGACAATCCATTTATTTTAGTTCATAGATATTCAGCGGCTTCTTGCTACAGGTGCGCAACAATTGCTGGAAGCCCCTGGGCTGGTGGAAGGATGAATGGGATTTGGGAAACTTGTTCATGCTGGTCAGCTGTCTGCTGTTTCATATGAGCCATGATGCCGCAGCACTCTGGATGGTTATATCCTGTTGGTCTCACTTGCTTCCTTTGTAGCACTGTTAGTGATTCAGAAGAAGAATTGCCCATCTGGTGATGAGGCTGATGTGCTGAGCTGATCTTATCCAGATCCGACCATGTTCTCCTTTTCTTTTTTATTCTTCCTTTTTTTTTGTTCTTTGGTTACATAAGCTAGTGTTCAGGTTCAGGTTGTGTAAAGCAATGGTTCCTGCATGTGCCAGGGTTTTGGACGCTGTTCAGACGTTGTCACTAAAAGTAATTTATTTTTGTTGGGGTTCATTTGAACAGAACAAGTCGGTCAATGGAGGGTCGGAGAAATGAGAAGAATTCTGTGGGGGAGACATCTACTGTGGTTGTGGAGTGAATATGCAGTCATCATGTTTTGCATCATTTCCCTGTAGTTTGCTTGCCGGTTGACAAAAATGCCCCTGGCATCCTGATGTCATTTTGTCAAAATGATTTTGTGCTTAGTAACTGGGGAGGAAACAAAAGAAATGTCTTTCTGAGATGATGAAATGAGACATTAACATAACAAAATGAAAAATTATAGCGTATGTACAGGGCCTACTGTAAAGCATAACTAGGTAGAAGCTTTAGCTCTCGTTTGGTAGCTAGCTCCCCTACACCATGATTTCAAGCAGATCCTCCACGATACTGCAGAGAAGACTCTATCCCTCTTTGTTGGAGTCTCATAATGTCATCATTAGCATATGTTTTCTGACAGATATTTGACCTTGAAATCTGATTTGTATATCGACATACATTTTTTTAGGAGTTCAAAGGAGCCCCTGGTGATTGCCGTCACGATCTAATTGTCGTAGTTCCCAAATCCTTCGCCTGCAGATTGATTTAAAAGAGCAGCACTGCTCAGAACATACAGATAGTTGTCTAGGCAAAATACCTGATTCTTAACCCACTGCTAGCAGATGTGCTGACAGAAATTCAACTCTTGGTAATGAGGACTGCATCCTCAGGCCTCCAGATGTCCACCAAAACTCGGGTAATCCGGTATTAGTGCAACAACTGTAGTCAAACAAGGTATTTGTGCAACTGCTGTATACCACCACAGACTTTTGTCCAGCCAATTATCAGTAACAACAATTCATGACAACGAATTGGGGAATTCATCTTCGGCTGAGGAACCACATATAAAAGTACATCAGACAACAACAATGGCTTTATTTTCTTACACAAATAGCACCCTGCTTTCCGCAACAAACGAAAGAAAGAAAGAAAAGAAAAGAAAAGGAAGCAGAAGAAAAAGGCACACTGCTATGTTAGAGCATCTCCAAGAGTTTGCTATCTCAACTTGCATCCATATAATTTTGGCAAAACAAGAAAAAATAGCCTCCAACAGTTTGGCAAAACAACTTGGAATCAATAGCAACTTGGCAAATCTTTCCTCCGCGCACGCAAATATAGGCGCGCGTATACGGCTTGGCATCCGGGGCTCTTCGTTTCTTAGCGGGGCTCTTCGTTCGCTTAGCGGGGCTCTTCATTCGCTTAGCGGGCCTCTTCGTTTTGTTAACGGGTTTTTTTATTTTACCAAGTCAAAAATGCCAAACTCTTGGAGATGGATTATTTTTTTACTTGACATATAATTTTGGGAGTTGGCAAATCACAAGATTTGCCAAGTAAAATTTGACAAACTCTTGAGATGCTCTTACACTAGGGCATGTGAAAACAAGATTCACCCTGTACCCAAAAGAACTTCAAATCTGACGAACAAACATTCATAATAGATCAGTTACTCCAGCAGAGGCCGAAGCAGTATCCTTCAGACCAGAATGCTTTGATTACTCAAACAGGAGAATCATGTGCAGGGGTACCATGATTACCTACCACGCCGTCGGCATTAGAGGGGCACACCAGAATGCCGGCATGTGTGAGCAATGCCCAGAGGTGGGTAATGAACTCCCCGCCGGCGGCGAGCATCTCGGCGTGGATGTCGACATTGCTTGATGGCGCGAGGAAGAGTATGAAGTCGGCCCAGAAATCAGCCAGAACCTTCCATCTAAGTGCCTCTAAAACCTCACTTCTGAGCTCTCTCCCCAGCCTGCCCCCTAGCTCCAGGATGTTGCATCTGCGGTTGCTCGGCAGGTCCATCGTCATCAGCTTCTCACATCTGCTGCTCATAGTATCACATCCAGTGAGGCGTCCCCGAGCTTCCATGACCACGGCATCGAAAATGCGTTGGGTGTCATAGCCATGGCCAGGCAGCATGTCCGGAACAAAAGCTACCAGGTAGGCGCAGTAGTTCGACAGGGTCTTGGAGACATGGTAGCAAAGAAATCAAGCTAATAAACATTGGTTAAACTATAAAATAAACAATAATAAATAAACAAACAAAGAGCAGGCGAAGACCAGTCCAGCAGAGCAAGACGAGGTTCAAATAGAAGATATACAACGTTTTCCACAAAAAAATGTATGGATGATGCATAGTTATTACTGTGAACACATACAAAACCATACGTAGATTGCTATGCAAGGTAAATCAGCTATTGAAGTGGATAGATATTTTAAGTGATGTTCCATCGTTATATGAAGGGCCATGCGCTACATGCTCCCTGACCAAATGCATTTCTTGCTCCCTCACACTAAAACCAACACAAGGATCATAAAAAATGGTGTGTGTGTGCTCTGTTCAGTAACACCACGAACCTGGTGGACAAAGATTGAATGGAACCATGTGAGCTGGAACCCGCCTAAGACTAAGAGTTGCCCATATGAATCAATGGTCTGTCCTCCCTAGGATAAATTCCGTCATCTCATGCTCGCTGTAGACCCGATTCCTGCTAGGCAGTATGCGCAGCTCGCTCGCAGCTTCCTGAATTGAAGCAGAGGCACAACAATCAAAATGATGCATATGGCATTTTGACTTCAAATCTGATCTTGCAACATTTCTCATATACATACACGTGTTGGTTTGATCTATACTCACCAGTGCATGATGGCAAACGGACTGAACAGCAGCAGTAGGCCAGCATCACCTGGTGAAGCGGCTGCTAGTTGAGCCACTGACGGCCCCAAGCACTTGTCACTTGCTGATCACGGTGAATTGGTCACATTTGTTGAGCTTCGCATGTGCCAGCCTCTCTCTGGCTTTATCTCACGCCGTAGACTGTAGTGGGAAAGGAACCTTGTCGAACAGGCGCGACCAGCATTTTGTCAAACACGTTGCGAGCATGAGCTGTGCCTGTTTAGATTTCGTGATGACGGCGTTGATCTCCACTGTCAGTATAATAAGCAAGCGCGGAGGAGCCAGCGACGAAGCGCAGCATGTCCTGCTTGCCCGCCATCCCGCCTCGCTTCCTCCGCTGCTGCGGCGACGCACGCGGTCCGCGCGGCGAGCACGCGCAACGTTGGCTCGGCGCCATGGCGTTGTGCGGGCGTGCGGCGGTACGTGGGAGGCTCCATCGGGGACGCGGCTACTGCTGGCAGGGCCGCGGGGCATGAGAAGTCTGCGCCGACAGAGCGCGCTTGGAGCGGCGGGCGGCCGGTGCGTGGAGCGGAGCGGTGGCCTGGCTGCCGCAAGGTCGAACTGACGACGAACTGAAAGCGTTTGACCCAACCGCGAGGCAGGCAAAGGGCTTTCCAGGCCCATACTGTGGCCCAACAACCTACGACCCAACACGGCCCACGCCGCCTTGTAGCAGGCTCCAGCAGATTCGTCTACGCCTTCCCGCTCTCCGGCCCGAGCACAGCACGAAACACAGAAGCACCCGCCGCCTGCCTCACCGGCTCGCCGGCCTTCTCCGCGCCTCCTCCCACGCTCCGTCCGGCGCCATGGCGAGCCTTCTCTCCCGTCCCCTCGCTCTTCCGCTCGATCTGTATGCCATACTATCCTATCGTATCCAGTACTGACTGAATCGATGGACGGATGGATGGATGGCTGTGGCTGTGGCAGTCGGTGACGCTGCACACGAACCTTGTGGATGTGCTGACAGACATTCAACTCTTGGTGATGAGGACTGCATCCTCAGGCCTCCAGACGTCCACCAAAACTCTGGCAATCAGGTATTAGTGCAACAGCTGTGGCAAAACAAGGTATTTGTTCAACTGCTGTATTCCACAACAAACTCTTGTCCAGCCAGTTAACAGTAACAACAATTCATGACAACGAATTGGATGCATCTTCGGCTGAGGAACCACATAAAAGTACATCAGACAGCAACAATTGCTTTATTCTTGCACAAATAGCACACTGCTTTCCACAACAAAAGAAAGAAAAGAAAAGAAAAGGAAGCAGAAGAATAAGGCACACTGCTATGTTACACGAGGACATGCGAAAACAAGATTCAGCCTGTACCTAAATGAACTTCAAATATGACGAGCAAACATTCATAATAGATCAGCTACTCCAGCAGAGGCCGAAGCAATATCCTTCAGACCTGCTCTAATTACTCAGACAGGAGAATCATGTGCAGGGTTACCATGATTACCTCCCACGCCGTCAGCGTTAGAGGGACGCTCCAGGATGCTGGCATGTGTGAGCAGTGCCCAGAGGTGGGTCATGAACTCCCCGCCGGCGGCAAGCTTCTCGGCATGGATGTCAGCATTGCTTGACGGCGCGAGGAAGAGTACGAAGTCAGTCCAGAAGTCAGCAAGCACCTTCCATCTCCGCGCCTCTGGAACCACACCTCTGAGCTCTCTCCCCAGCTTGCCCCCAAGCTCCAGGATGTTTGCAGCTGTTGTTGCTCGGCAGGACCATCATCATCAGCTTCTCGCATCTGCTGCTCACAGTATCACACCCAGTGAGGCTTCCCCGAGCTTCCATGACCATGGCGTCGAAGATGCGTTGGGTGTCATAGCCATGGCCAGGCAGCATGTCCGGAACAAAAGCTACCAGGTAGGCACAGTAGTTTGACAGGGTCTTGGCGACATGGTAGTCGTCGCTGCCAGTGAGGGGATCCTGGGGACTATCCATAGCAATGGTTGTCCCAATGTGTCATACGAGAATCTTGTGGATATGTGTGGACAGAACGCAAGTCCATGAGAACTTGAGAAGTGGCTTCCCAGCTGATTTCTGGCTAGAGCTGACTGCCCATCTTGTAACTGCCCGTTGCTCTCTTTGAACCCAGAAAGGACACGCACGATGACTTCCTCTGTCAGCTCGATCTTTTTCCCAGCCTTCTGCCCTTCTCTTGTTGCGTCGACAAAACCCAGTGACAGCAGCGGTAGCAAATTCCACGGGTGGTAGTCAATGTTGAGTAACAGTGAGTACTGTCCAAGCGTTCTCTGCCAGGACCTTTCTGCTTGAAGTTTTACATCAGAAATAGCAACCTTCCATACCCTAGTTTTGTCCTGGAGAGCGTGCAGCATGCTCCACCTACTGTCATAGCCGTATACGTAGAACAACAGTGGCACAATGGCAAGCAGCACAATGGTTAACCAGTGAGTAACATCGGTTTTATGAATTCTCTGTTCCAAATTACTACGATGATAGTGCCTGCTAAATGCCCCAGAGATACAATTCCAAACAGTAACATCTGTTACAACTAAATAGAGTGTCCAGGCCTTATAATAAACAATCTTTGTATCGAACCTTGTTTAGAGGAAATCATATAGGAATGCCAACTCTGTCTCTATAACTCCAAAAGCACGATCATAGTTGCCTTCCTCAGAGATGAGCCCGTGAAGCACGAAATCTAATGTCCTGGTGAGGCCAGCTTCACCAATCCAGGTATCCACACAATCTTCGCTTCAACAATTTAAATAATGTGAAAGAAAGTGTGACGTCTTTCATTATGTCCATAGCCTTCCATGGTATAACCACTCTGGCTCTCGATCCATCGCCACACGGAATCAATGGTGGTGCATTTTCCGGCCACCTCTTCTAATACAACTCTATATTCAGGTGCGGTGGGAAGCAGGGAAGCTACTTCTTCTTCGCCGTGGAATATGTACCTATACCCCTGCATGGTTTTAGGATTTGGAGTGACGGGCCTCAAGGTCCGATCGAGAAAAAAAGGATTCGGAGTGACGTCGTCCTGAGCTATTTGCTCATGCTCATCATGTAGTCAGCAACCACTTTAGACTGCTTCAGCAAACCTCCTTTCTTGCTCCTGTTGCTCAGAGTCCCAGCATTCCTGTATGCCAGAATGATGCTCTGAATCCAGATGATCCAGATGGTTGCAGCGTAGCTTCTGTTTCGACCTTTGCAGTTCAGAATCAGCCATAGCACGAGAATGATCTGTAACACGTGCTGCACAAGCACCCTCTTCCTCTGCTCAATGTCATTGATGCTGTAGACTGAGAGGGAGTCAGCACTCACTTGGATGAAGAGGAGAATGGTTGCCCAAAGGACGAATGTCTGGTCGCGGAAGGGACCATCCTGCAACAATCCGATGGTGTAAGGGCCCAGCACGGTGAAGAGAGTGTACACCGCCCACACGAAGAAGTGGAAGAAGGCATGGCTATACCACCGCCTCCATGAGCCAAACAACTGGATGAGGATCCAGATGAAGGTGTTAACTTTACTTAGGATCTCTAGCAGTAGATCTAGGGTTCGTTCCTTTGAATACGGGATGAACATAGAAGAAAGAACGAAGAGACGAGGAGAAGGTGTGGAGTTTAAACCTGAGCTCTCGGAGGGAGTCGTGGAGCTGGCCATATCAGCTTCGGTATGGAGGCAGCACACGGGCAGCGGACGGGTGAAGTAGAGGTTGCACGGACGTCGATGCAGTGCGGTCGCGTAGCACGACCGAGGATCAGCGGAGCTTTCCCGTCGCTGGCTGCGCGCCCTCTTAGATCGGTCTAGGGTTTGTCGGTGGGTTTGCGGCTCACGGCGAACCTCGTGCTTGAGCCGCCGGCCCCCACCTCTTTATATAGCGCAGTGCGACGGGGGCCCACCAACCATGTAGGGTTGGGCGCCCCCGATCAGGGCGCGAGACCAAGGCCCAATAGGCCGTTGGGCTATTGGTCAGGAGATCAATCTAACATTCTCCCCCCTTGATCTCACTATTACTTTTATCTTTAAACTTTAAACTTCAATCCTTTATCCTTACTCATTTCTTCACAGATGATGCATAGAGCATGTTCATCGTCACGGTCAATCGCCGATAGATTTAACAGCTACAATGCACGTCTCTGATCTGAAATAGTTACTTTGACTTTTGGGCCCTTTATAGTCCAGGAGTCATAGGCTTTCCCTTAAACCCATGCCGGCTACATGTTCTCTGAACACGTTGGGTGGTAAGCCTTTTGTAAGCGGATCCGCGAACATCTTTTCGGTACTTATATGCTCAAGACTTATCATTTGATCCCGGACTTTATCCTTCACAACATAATACTTTATGTCAATGTGTTTGGCAGCACCACTTGACCTATTGTTGTGAGCATACTGTACTGCTGGATTATTATCGCAGTATAACTTCAGTGGTCTATTGATGTCGTCAACCACCTTCAAACCGGGTATGAACTTCTTTAGCCAGTTCACCTGCCCCGTTGCCTCATAACATGCTACAAACTCGGCATACATTGTGAACGATGTAGTGACGGTTTGCTTTAAGCTTTTTCATGAAATAGCTCCCCCTGCGAGAGTAAACACATATCCAGACGTGGATTTTCTATTATCTCCCGCATAATCAGAATCTGAATATCTCACTATATAGAGTGAATCAGATCTTCTATACGTCATCATGAGGCCTTTCGTTCCTTGCAAATAACGTAAGACTTTCTTTACCAATTTCCAGTGTTCTATTCCAGGATTGCTCTGGAATCTGCCAAGTAACCCGGTAACAAATGCCAAGTCAGGGCGCGTACACACTTGAGCATATTGCAAGCTTCCGACAGCTAAAGCATATGGAACCACTTTCATTTGATCGATCTCATATTGGTTCCTGGGGCATTGAAAATCCCCATATCTGTCGCCCTTGACTATAGGAGCAGGTGAGGGACTACATTTGTGCATACTGAATTTCTTTAAGACTTTTTCTATGTATGTCTTTTGTGACAGTCCTAATACCCCTTTACTTCTATCTCGGTGAATCTCGATCCCTAGAACGAACGAAGCTTCACTAAGATCTTTCATATCAAACTTTGAGGACAAAAACTTCTTTGTTTCCAGTAGTAGACTGACATCACTACTAGCGAGTAAGATATCATCCACATACAGGACAAGGAAGATAAACTTCCCAGTCTTAAACTTTGCGTAGACACAATTGTCCTCAACATTATCTTTAAACCCAAAATTCTTTATTGTCTGATCAAACTTCAAGTACCACTGTCTTGAAGCTTGTTTTAATCCATAAATGGATTTCTTTAGGCGGCATCCCAAACGTTCTTTTCCTTCTATGACAAAACCTTTCGGTTGTGCCATGTAAATATTTTCCTCTAAGTCTCCGTTGAGAAATGCCGTCTTTACATCCATCTGATGTAATTCTAAATCGTAATGTGCCACTAATGCCATTATGATTCTGAAGGAATCCTTACATGAGACTGGAGAAAAGGTCTCATTGTAATCAATCCATTCTCTTTGTGTAAAGCCTTTTGCCACAAGTCGGGCTTTATATCTCTCTATATTCCCTTGAGAGTCAAGTTTTGTTTTGTAGACCCATTTACAGCCTACTGTTTTGGCTCCTTTAGGAATTATCTCCAAATCCCAAACTTTATTTGCATTCATTGATCTCATCTCATCTTCCATGGCCTCAAGCCACTTTGATGAATGATCACTTTTCATTGCTTCTTCAAATGAGGTGGGATCATCCTCAATTTGAAATTCTTCAGTGTTGTACACTTCATAATCAGTAGGAATAGCTGATTTTCTAACTCTTTGAGACCTTCTAGGGGCCTCCTCAATTGGCACATTTTCTGTTTGAGGCTGTTGTTGCTCCCCCTCATGTGTGGCAATAGGTTCTATAGGATCCTGAGGCACAGGTTCCTCATCATCATTCATTGTTGCCACAGGCGGGATAACAACAGGTGCTGGCACCACAGTGTCTTATACTGTAGGTGCAGCAACAGCAGGTAGTGAGAAAAATGGCTCATGAATGATCGGAGCGGGTGCATACACCCGCTTCTCTTCAAGGTCAATTTCTCAAGCTACCATGCTCCCCCTTATCATTTCATCCTCTAGGAAGACAGCGTGTCTCGTTTCCACAAACTTCGTATGTCTGTTAGGACAGTAGAAACGAAAACCTTTTGACTTTTCTGGGTAGCCAATGAAATGACAACTCACTGTTTTGGGATCTAGCTTCCCAATGTTTGGGTTAAAAACTTTAGCCTCAGCAGGGCTCCCCCACACACGCAAGTGGTTAAGTGAGGGTACTCTTCCTGTCCACAACTCATACGGTGTTTTGGGCACCGACTTACTTGGTACTCTATTGAGAATATGAATGGCGGTTTTTAACGCCTCCATCCACAGACTCGTGGGTAAAGTGGAGTAACTTATCATACTACGCACCATATCCATCAGGGTACGGTTACGCCTTTCAGCTACTCCATTCTGCTGAGGTTCGTCCGGTGTTGAATACTGGGCGACTATACCATTCTCCTGTAAGAACCTTGCAAAAGGTCCAGGAACTTGTCCATATGGGGTATGCCGACCGTAGTACTCTCCTCCACGGTCAGACCTGACTATCTTAATCTTTAAATCATGCTGATTTTCAACTTCTGCTTTAAATATTTTAAATTTATCCAACGCTTCTGTTCTTTCTTTAATTAGATAAATGTAGCCAAACCGAGAGTAATCGTCTGTGAATGTTATGAATGAATCATAACCATCCACACTTTTCACAGGAAAAAGAACCACATATGTCTGTATGAATAATCTGTAGAATTCCTACGCTTTGTTTGGCATCTTTCTTAATTTTCTTTACATACTTTCCTTTTATGCAATCTCTACATTGTTCTAACTCTGAGAGCTCTAATGGAGGAAGAATATCATTCTTAACTAGTCTTTCTATTTTCCCCCTCGAAATATGGCCTAAACGATAGTGCCATAATTTCGACAACGCATCTTGAGCTCTCTTTCGTTTTCTGTTTCCATTGTTCGATGAGGATACATTTTTATTCACATCACATACGGAATTCACATTTTCACGAAGTGATAACAAATAAAGCTCATCTTGTCGGAAGGCAAGACCAATACATTTATTATTAAACAATATCTGACATTTGCCATTTCCAAAATGGCAATCATAACCATCATGGTCCAACTTTGATACAGTAATCAAATTTCTTTGCAAAGAAGGTACATAAAGAACATCTCTAAGAATAATTATGAAGCCATCAGCAAGCTCTAACGGAAGATCACCAACGGCCTCAACATCTGCTTGTTCTCCATTTGCGACTTTAATGAAACTTTCGCTTCTTTGCAAAGTTCTCATCGAACGGAATCCCTATAATGAATTAGCAACATGAATAGTTGCACCTGAATCAATCCACCAAGTAGATTTTGAAAACTTTACATACAAGGATTCATTTACGAACGTAATAATGTTCTCACCTTTATTCTTCATTATCATCTTTAAGAAATCAGGACAATTCTTTTTATAATGCCCCATCTTCTTGCAGTGGAGACACTGGTCTTTAGCCACTGGGAATTGCTGGTTTTGAGACTGTTGCATGGGACCTTTTCCAGATGATTTGGAGGAAGAGCTGTTATTATAGTTCTTTTTCTTATCTTTTAGGTAGTTGACAGAACCACCTTGTGAAACTTTTATTCTTTCCTCCTCCTGCACACACATGGCAATGAGCTTTTCTAAATCCCATTTTTCAGGCTGTATGTTGTAATTAACAACAAATGTGTCAAATTCTTTAGGCAAAGAAGCAAAAATCAAATGAATAAGGAACTCATCCTTGAGTGCCAAATCTATTGGTTTGAGCTTAGATGCCAGATTGCTCATTCTCAGTATGTGCTCTCTAATGCCACTGCCGCCACCAGAGTACCTTTCTGTAACCAGCTGCTTGATCAGCTGGGTTGCATATGTCTTTGAAGAGCCAGTGAACTGACTCTTTATTCTATCTAGGTACTCTGTGACCGTGTCACAGTCTGGAATTGAGCCCACAATGACAGGCTCAATCGTGTTCTTTATCACTGCCAAACACTTCTTGTTGGTAGTGACCCATTTCCTATGCTCAAGGTCATAGGACATCTTTACGGGAGCAAAATCCCGCTCTCTGTTCTGCCATGCAGTATCAGTCTCATCTGTCTCCCTCACCGGTGCCACGGGTTCTTTGGGGCACGGTGTGGTGACAACCCAGTCCACCTCAGCGAGGATAAAGGCTAGGTCTATCTTTTTCTTCCACTCAATATAGTTATCACCTTTTAGAGTGGGGATCTCTTTGATACAACTCATCAAGTTGTATCCTCCTAAAAACATAATTCAAATAGGGTGAGAACAGAAATAACAACAATAATTGCATGCCTTAATTTAACGTTGGTCAAAATTAAAACATACAATTATTTTCTACACTAATTCTACATCACCGTTGGACAGAAATAGAATTAATGTATAACAAAAACATTATAATATTACCATTAATCAACGTTGGTCAGAATAACAACAATATTATAATCAATTTAAAACATATCCATTTTCAAAATTAAATTCTCCCGTTGGTTCGAATTTAATAACGAAAATTACATCTTTAAATACGCAGCGGAAACTTTAACATTTAATAATCTTTTTCCTATTTTCCAGAAGCAAATTTACTATTTACTGAACAAAAAATATCGTTAGATAAATTTTGTACAGTAAATTATCATAAAAAATCAATTCAAATTGATCAAACTGTTTTCTGGAAAATAAGAAAAACAAAAACTGTTACTTTACTATTTATCTGGCCATTTCGGCCCAGCCAGCACACGCGCGGCCCACCAAAATTCGGCCCATGGCCTGTTCTCTCGCGCGCGCGCCAGCCAGCACACCCGGCCCAGCGGCTTGCGGCCCAGCCGCGCGCTCCAGCGCTCCCCCGCGCCCAGGCCGCAACCTGGGCCTGGGCCGGGAATTCGGCCGCGCACCCTTTCCCGCCTGGGCTGCGGCGCTGGCCCAATTAATCTCAGCCACTCGCTCCGATCGGACGGTTGGCCTTCAATGTCGCTGGATCAAAACCAGCGAACGCCGTCGCTCCCTGAACCCTAGGTTCATTCTCTCCCTCTCCTTCTCTCTCACCCCGCAGCGCAGCTCGGAGAGACCCGCAGCAGCAGCCGTCCTCAGTGGCCAAGGGAGAAGAAGGGTGGCACCGTCCAGCGCCCTCTCGCCGGCGTGCGTGCTCGCCCGAGGCTGAGCACGCCGCCGTCGAGGGGCCGCATGGTGGTGCCCTGTTGCCGTGACCGCTTGGCGAGGTGCAGTGCGGATCTCGGCCCTGTCCCGCGCGCCGTTCGGGAGCGACGCCGTGGTCTCCTATCCGCGCGGTGGCGATGCTGCCGGCGGTGGGTAAAAGCCCAGGTAGGCTTCCTTTTTGGGGTTAGGGTTTGGTTTTCCGATTTGAAATCGGTTCCTTTCCTTTCCTTTTCCCCCGCGCGCCGGCGTGCTCGACGGCGAGGTGACCGAGCCACCCTCTTCCCCTTTCTTTGATTCATTTGTTCGGATTTGAGCCCGATTTGACGATTAGGGTTAGGGTTAGGGTTGAGACGGCCACTGTTTACTTTTCCCCGATTTGAAATCGGTTCTTTCTTTTTCTCAGTCAGTCACCGAGCGGTCGATTAGGGTTAGGGTTCTTTCAGATCCGATCCGAAATCGTGATCTCATTCTTTCTCTACCCCTATCTAGATCTACGTGCTAGAAGGCTCTGGTACCATTGTTAACTTTACTTAGGATCTCTAGCAGTAGATCTAGGGTTCGTTCCTTTGAATACGGGATGAACATAGAAGAAAGAACGGAGAGACGAGGAGAGAGGTGGTGGAGTTTAACCTGAGCCCTCGGAGGGAGTCGTGGAGCTGGCCATATCAGCTTCGGTGATGGAGGCAGCACACGGGCTGCGACGGGTGAAGTAGAGGTTGCACGGACGTCGATGCAGTGCGGTCGGGCGTAGCAGTGACGACGGCGAGGATCAGCGGAGCTTCCCGTCGCTGGCTGCGCGCCCTCTTAGATCGGAATTAGGGTTTGTCGGTGGAGTTTGCGGCTCACGGCGAACCTCGTGCTTTGAGCCGCCGGCCCCCCACCTCTTTATATATAGCGCAGTGCGACGGGGGCCCACCAACCATGTAGGGTTGGGCACCCCCGATCAGGGCGCGAGACCAAGGCCCAATAGGCCGTTGGGCTTATTGGTCAAGAGATCAATCTAACAGAAGGTGCTGAAGAGGACGAGAACTTCCACACGCACTAGACGGCCTTGAGTGCTGCCCCAGCTCTGGACAAGAGTTGTGGTGTTCTTGATCCCCATGACTCGTGCCCTGTCTATGGCTTCTCCAAAGTAGTTAGTCCACGCTAGAGAATAAGATGGATGGAGAAGGGGGCAAGTCTGCTTACAACACAGTACAGTGCAATGTGGCATTCAGCAGATTTGATGGGCACTAAATCTGGAAGGTGCATGTTGAAGGAAAGCACATATTCTTTGCTTTGGTAAGAGGCCAAAGAAATGTTGGCTCTGTGCCCTGCCCACCTGATTCTTGACTGCCCTTTTGCCACACAATGGACGGCCACTGGGAGCACCAAGCACGGCTGATGTAAGTATGTAACAGTAGGGCAGCAATTGAAGGTGTCGCGGCTGCCATGGGTGCCGGAACTACAATTCCACTTTCCACAGCTACTTGCTGCTCTGAGCCTGGCAAATGTGGGAACATCCGCATACGATGATGTTGCCTTGAGGAACAAGCCTGCCTTCGCTCGCCCGGCTCCTTCACAACTGCAAGCAAGAAGCGCGCGGGCCTGGCATGGCAATGCTGTTTCCTGTTTGCCACGCAAAAATCATGTTATATTGTTGTTGATGCAATGATGCCTGGTGCATATGCCTATCGTTTGCCTGCAAATATGCAACACTTCGTATACCTTTCGTTCGAGGCCCGTGGCTGCCTCTGGCTCATGTCATGCCACTTGCCAAACAGGCAGTGAGCATTTTGTCGAACACGTTGTGACCATGAGCTATGGTGCCTCATTTACAGAGCAACAAGACCACATAGGCCAGTGCGGAGGAATAAGCGACCAAGAGTCCTGCTTGCCCGCCATCCCGCTGCGCAACGCTGGCTGGCCCGGAGGGGTCGGGACCCCCTTCTTTGAACAGCCAGCGTTTGACGCTTTGACCTCGAGGCGGCTGGACTGGGAAGCAAAGGAATTCCAGCCGGCCCATACATAGTGTGACCCAACAAACCCATGAGCCCAACACGGCCCAGGTCGCCTTCTTCCAGACACCACCAGATTCGTCGCTTCTCCGGCCCTTGCACAGCATAGCCACAATTTCACCCGTAGCCTGCCTCGCCGGCTCGCCGCCTCCTAAACCCGCCGCCTCCCCCTTACCGGCCTTCTCCGCGCCTCCTGCCACGCTCCGCGCGGCGCCATGGTGAGCCTTCTCTCCCGCTCGATCTGTATGCTATTCTATCCTATCGTATCCCGTGCTGACTCCTTGAATCGACGAACTGACGGATGGATGGACGGTTGTGGCTGTGGCAGTCGGTGACGCTACACACGAACTTGGGGGACATCAAGTGCGAGGTGTTCTGCGACCAGGTGCCCCGCACGGCGGAGAACTTCCTGGCCCTCTGCGCCAGCGGCTACTACGATGGCACGGTCTTCCACCGCAACATCAAGGGCTTCATGATCCAGGGCGGCGACCCCACCGGCACCGGCAAGGGCGGCACCTCCATCTGGGGCACCAAGTTCGCCGACGAGTTCAGGGAGTCCCTCAAGGTTAGTGATTTGGTTGGCTTCTCGATTGCTTGCTTTGTTTCTCGATTGATTTATCCTCTGACGACGAGCGAGTTGAACCCTCGCCGTCGCCCTCGCTTACTGAATGAATACTGAAATTGGTTTGGTGGGCAGCACAACGCGCGGGGGATCATGTCGATGGCCAACAGCGGGCCCAACACCAACGGCAGCCAGTTCTTCATCACCTACGCCAAGCAGCCGCACCTCAACGGCCACTACACCGTCTTCGCCAAGGTCATCCACGGGTTCGAGGTGCTCGACCTCATGGAGAAGGCGCAGACCGGCCCCGGGGACAGGCCGCTCGCCGAGATCAGGCTCAACCGCGTCACCATCCACGCCAACCCGCTCGCCCTCTGAACTGGAACTACTACTGCCTTGCTTTGCCCTCCACTTGCTCCTGTCCTGGCTGGCTCATCCACCAGGATCTGTTCATGGTTAGACCTGCCTGGTTGCAGGTTGCATGTCATCAACATTGCTTTCCACTGCAAATGCAACGGCATGTAACTGCCTTGTGAAATCCGGATGAGGAGAGTAATTTCGCGAGGACACTTCGATTTTGAAACATCAATCTGTAGCTGTCTAATTTACTGACTGATGCTGTGACATGTAACCTTTTGGGTATTGGCTAGATTTGTTTTGCCTGTTTTTTGCTTCGGAATCATCAAAATCTTAACCGGACATGTTTGGCAGTTTTTTTTTCAAACGGTTTCGTCTAAGAAGCCAGAGAAGCAACCTATAACCTATACTACCTCCGTCCCGTATTATCTGTCGTTCTAGCGACAGTAGTATGTTCCGAATTAACTGTCGTCTAGGAGACTGTAGATGGGCATCACACCTTCGTCTAGCCTGCAACATTCCTGTCACCCGATCAGGCATCCCACCTCCCACTGTTTTCATCCACTCGTTCGTCCAGGAGCTCGCGTTGTTTATTGTTTTTCTGCTGAAACAGAGAGCTGTCATCTGTACTGTTTTTGTAGGTTTGCCTTGGTCTTCGCACATGTATCCCAACGACAGATAATACGGGACGGAGGGAGTAGGCGGCTTCACCCTTTTCATTGAAGAAAATGGCTTCTCCCATCTGCAGCTTCTCTCGCAGTTCCAAAGGGGCTTAAATGGAGCTAATCCTAGTGCTCCCTCTGTTCCAAAAAAATAAAAATTGTAATTCTAGGTTTGAAATAAGCCAAATTTTATTAAGTTTGCACCATGTTCGTTTGTTGGTTTCAGCCAGGCTTATTCAATCAGCCAACAGTGTTTTACTCTCACAATAAACCAGCACCAGCCAGTCCAAACCAGCCCAGAAACCAACCAGCGAACACGCCGTTGGACCAGGCAGATAGAAAATATTGTCAATCCAAATGTTTCTAAATATGTTTATTATGAAGATATTTCATAATTAATCTAATGATATTTATTCATTTAGTATTTCTTATAGATCTAGTTAAATTGTTTTACTTCTGGAAAACGAGAATAGTATTTCTTTGGGGACGGAGAGGGTTGTCTTGGTTTTTCTTCTGAGCTCTGAGCATAGACCTGACCTATGACCTACCTGAATGTGAGTGCCGGTGTTTACCATTTTCAGACTCGCGCTGGTCTTTACTGTTCTCACTCCTGGAGCATTTTCAGACTTGCATCCTAATAAAGACTACAGATCGTCAGTTCTGCTAATAATTCAGCAGAGCCACCAAAAAATGTGCCTGTCTGGAACGAAGGCCATGATCCTGAAGCTAATTATATATAGTAGGCATTCCACTACCACCAGTCGAATCAGATGTCAAACTGTACAGCTATCTCACGACGAATTCTTGAGAGTTACAATTACACTTCAATTCTCGCGGACTGCGGCGTTCCAGCCTCGCGAGCACAGTTTATCAGTCCAGCAAAAAGAAAGGGGGAACCTACCGCGCTGTGATTTCCTGAACGCAAAACTCTACCTCCATCCGCTACAAACCAATGACATTACAGAACATGGAACAAGTGAGGCTTTCAGGGATGCAGGAGAAGCGGCACTTGTATGATCTCCCCCTTCCAGCTTGAATGGCGGATACAGCAGCGTTGGCCGCTGGGGCCTACCGGATGGTGATGTACCTGTTTGTGCCATGCTTGGCCCAGTGGTCCTTGAGGTCCACCGGAATCGAGAGATCATGGCCTTCTGCTGCCAGCCGGCTGAGCAGCTTTGTGAACGCACCGCCGCTCATCTTCCTTCCCCCCATGCGAGCGTGGCGCCTGTTGGGCATCACTGGGAGTGGGTACATGGACATGTTCGTGGTGCAGCAAGATGACTGCCACCCACCATTGCCCCATTTGTAGCACTGATGGAGCTCCCCTGTGCATGAACAGGCAGGTGCAGGCATGGTTGACTCATCGAACGCGACCTGGTTCAGGCCAAGGTCTTGGTCCTTCCACTCATTCTTCATCACAGAAGCACGGGCTGAATCTCCTGCTACACCAGTCATCCCCCCATTCTTCCAATCACCAATTGCTTTCTTGGTTTTGCGGAGTACACCTGATGGCCTCTTCAATGGAGAAGCTTGAGAATTACTCTTCCTTGGCTTCTTAGCCTTCCCGATGCTTCCGGGAGCTGTTGTGATAGGGTATGCTTCTGATATGTGCATCTCCCTGACATGGTCATATGGAGAATCGGCCAGCTGCAGTGGGGATGTTTGGACATGAGATAGCTGGTCATGGTGGTGGATGTTCTTTGTTCCATTGAGAGGAGGTCCTTGGTGAAATCCATTCCCATTATTCATATTAAACCCATTTGTACGGGCAAGTTCAAGTGCAGCAAGGGCATTGTCCCTCTCCACAATTGCAGCATTCCGCTCAGCCATCGCATCATCCCGCTGAGCGAATGCCATATCTCGCTCAGCTATAGCAGCTTTCTTCTCAGCAAGAGCATGGTCTCTTTCTCGGATGGCACTGTCCTTCTCATTCATCAGTGCCAGGAGATTCATACTATGATGGTCTTTTAGCTGCCTTTGAGGCATCATCCACTGAAACACAGAAAATAAATTATAAGTCCATTGTCTTTAGGAAAAATATACTTGCATTAAACAAAAATAGCTAGCAGGCTACCAATAGTCATCTATGCTGAAATTTAACACAAATTTCCACACCGCTTGCTATAAAGTTATATAGCACAAGAAACCAAATATTTTATAACAGCAAACAACAGTAATATTGCTTGTCACAGAATAACTTCAAAATTTAGATTATATTAAATTTACACTATCGAGGTTGAGTACTCGTTGATACAATAAACAGGGCTCATGATAAAGGCACTCCCAACGAGAGAAGCCAAAGGCACTGAAGCATGTCCGGCAGAAAGAAGTTACTACTAGACAAGTTTAATCTAGATGACTGGGAGAAAATGAATGAGGTGTTTGTAAGTTCCGACTTCCCTCCAGCAACATTAAGGTACAGGCAGTTGCATGATTGCGTCTCTAATAATTCATTCCAAAATGAGGAACAGCAAATGCGTTTTGACACATTAAGTTGCAAAACAACATAGCAGATATGATCAACACAGAAATGGCAGAACTGATTGGATATATTGGCCCAGATGTAACCTCTTTCTCATAAGAACTCTGAGCCTATAACTACCTGTACAGAAAGAGCAATAAAAATGCACAATCATAACTTTCCTCAAAAAAAAAAAAAAGCACCATCATAACCTCCTTCCCCATGTAGAAATTGTAACCTATGAGCAGTTCAGCCATTAGGTCAGTCAAGATGAACAACTGGTAGACTAGTCTTTATCTTTCTCCGTCTTAGTATAATCAGGCTTTAAGCTATCAAATAAAGCTGGAATCGTATGCTTTTGGTGCAGAAAAGGCATTTAAGCTTTTTGGATATTCATAGAAATGTTTGGGACACACATCCTTAAAAATCAAGCTTCAAAGCACCAAAACATCCAGTGGTGATAACAGTTGAATAGATGTCCTAGGCCACGTTTAGTCTGTCTTTCATATGTCGAAGTAACAACTTTAAATATGAAACGCTGCATAAGAATTCTAGATGACGAACTACACAAACCTGAGTATGAAGCGCTTTATATTGGTCAGGCCTTTGCCTGCCATTTTCTCTATGCCCAAGGTTGTCCATTATCGCATCTGCTTGCAGCCGGAAAATAGGGCAGCTATGACATCAGTGGATCACCTGCAAAACGCAAGGAACAAAATCAACGACCAAAAAAAAGTTTGCCAAACAAAAACCTAGCTAGATGTTGCAAGTTTATAGCTCCATAGCAATCTGCCAATCTGGAACAGGGAAGAGATGAAATGCACAAAGGAATAAATAACACATTACCTCAATGGCAGCAAGTTCAAAAAAGGAAATTTGTGACAACAGAAGGAGCAAAACTGGGATATGGACAAACAAGAAACTACACGTGTATGGATCCAGGTCCACCTACCACCAGGGGTATGGTATGATATGAAAACATTTAAATCATGTTAATTATTGAGTTATGACTACAAAACATTAGAAGAGAGCTATGGATTGACTACGGATCGAGAACTCTATTAACCGAAACATGAGCTCAATCTGGATTGTCGCCAAAAAAATTGCAGCAAAATATACTAGTCCCTAACATCAGTTGTATACTCTTTGTGACAGGAGGCATGAACAAATGCATGGTGTACTCCCCACAACAGTAAAATAGCATGCAATATCTACAAGGGCTTGTTCCAAATGGTCACCAGGAATTCCAATAGCTCACACGCCATATCCTCGACAAAGCTGAGTAAACAAGAGAATTAAATGTAGTGTCTTCCCCTAAAAGACATTGAAGCTTCTTACAACCTACCCCAAAAGCAACTGGTTTTACACAGTACAACAAACGCATGCATGCACCGGTCACATATGGCAAGTGTACACTCAGACTAATGGCATGCACGTTAACCAAACACCTGCTAACAAAGCCATTAACTTGTGAACAACGGCTGTCTGAGGAAGTATTATAGGCACGAGGCTGAACCTGATCTTTCACAGGTCTAAAGCACAGAAAACGCTCCAGCTGAAGCAATGGCAAACAATCACCATGCGCTTTTCAACCTTTTACAGATGGTTCAACGCGGGGCCTGATAGCCCTACCAGACAATCAATCGCCTAATCAGCCAATGCTCATACAATACTATCCAAACATGTTTGGAATTAATATGCACTGCATTAAAAGCTCTATTAACTGAAACATGATCTCAATCTGGATGGTCATAAAAGTTTAGCAGCAAAATATGCTAGTACCTAACATCAGTTGCATACAATTCGTGACAGGAGGCATGAATAAATGCATGTAATGCATACTCCCAAGTCCCGACAGTAAAACAGCATGCAATGTCTACCAAGGGTTTTTGTTCCAAATGATCACCAGGAATTCCAGTGGCTAAGTAGATCGCACCCCATGTCCACGACATAGCTGACAGAGCTGAGTAAACAAGAGTAACCGAAAGGCGTTGAAGCTTTTTGCAAATCCTATCGCAACAGCAACTGGCTTTATGGACTGCGGTAACATTCCAAATGCAATTCATGCATGCACCAGCCACGTATGGCAAGCGTACACTCAGACTAATGGCATGCAGGCTAACTAAACACACGCCAACAAAGCGAAACCGATAAACTTGCCTATCCGTAATCATTATTAGGAGAGAATTCGCCAAGTTTAAAAGCAATGAACTCGCGAACAACGGCTGTCTGCGGAAGTATTAATTGCATGACTCTGAATCTGAACGTCACAGTCCTAAAACACCGCAAGATCTCCCGACAAAGCAGCGGCACACAATCTCCATCTGCGTTGAACCTTTGACAGGTGGCTCAACGCGGGAACCGACAACCCTACCAGACAGTCAAACCTCAAATCAGTCAATGCTCATACTAATACTACACTAACCGAACACCTTTGGGATCAACAACCTAGCATGGCACCGGGAGCTGCAGCGGTGCTAGCTCGCACTACTCGAGCACCAAATCCCCATCCTACCACCAACTCCAACGGTACCAGCAGCACTACTGTCCTGCTGCCACTTCACCGTGCAAAACCCCCCACATGCACCTCACTCACACAGTCACACTCACACCTCAGGGGCATCACATCACATACGAGGAGCAGCTCAACCGGCCCCATCCTCTCCCTCCTCAAATCGGGCCAGGAGGCCGCACTAGAAACGGGGCGGGAACCGCACAGACACGAATCAGATGAGGCGCTAAACCCTAGATCACCCTAATCAGCCCAAACGCCGCGGGGGGTTCGGTGGGAGCGAGTCCCGGGAGCGCAGCCGCGGCTAATCCAATGCGGCCTCCCCCGCGCGACGCGGAGGAAACTGGTGGGAAATCGCTGCTGGTAAACGAATCAATCATCAATCAGTCATGGGTTGGAGAGGGGGGAGGGGGGGGCGGTTACGCACACTGTCAGCAGCGTTGTCCTCCCTTGCACAGACGCTTCCGAAGGACGGGCGGGCGCGGGCGCGGGCGACCGGCCTACCGGCCCCGGCGCTCCGGCAGTCCGCCGCCGGCGAGCGAGCGAGCACAAGTGGGGGAAGCGGCCGTGGATCTGAGGCGAGGCTCCGGGGTAGCTGCTGGCCTGCTGCAGCTGCCTTTCTCTGTCTTGTCCTCTCTCTCTCGCTCTCTCTTGTCCTCTCTCTCTCGTTCTCTCTGGTCTTTTTTTTTTTTGGCTGGTGTGGGGGTTGCGGGAGCAGCCGTGGGGAGTGCAGTGCGAACTTGCGGTCCGTGTAGAGTCGGAGGAAATGGTGCGTCAGTGCGTGGGGACGGGATGGCCCACTGGTCAGAGGTAGACGGGGAGAGGAGGGAGATGTGGAACGCACCCTGCGTTTGCCAGTCTCACAACGGTGCGCCCGAATTTTTTACTTTTTAGCATTTTTTCGAAAGTTTCTCACAAATAGATCCCTGACGGAAAGAATTCAGAAAATGGACCTTACCTCGGCGCCACCGATGCTGACGCCGAGCTCGGCGCCAGCGTCCCTGGCGCCGAGCCCCTGGGCTGAGGCAAACTTACATGGAAGGAAGCTCGGCGCCAGTCACTCTGACGCCGAGCTCGGCGCCGTAGATGCTGGCGCCGAGCATGCAGTACGACGTGCGTGAATAGCAAAGTACGACGTGCGTGATTTTACAGCAGAGGTCAGAGGGCCAGATTACGCCAGAGGGGAGGAAGGAAAGAAGAATCCGCTGGATCAGGGACATGCAGCCGGGCGGGCAGGGCCAAGCCTTGCCGTTTGTGTGCGCGACGTCATTTTCTGCACGGCCGCGGCTCGTGCGGTGCCTCGGGGCGGATCCAACGATATATATGGTTGAAAAAACTCTTCTTTTTCCATATAAATTGCCCATGTTAACGGTACGGTGACACCCGGTAACACAAATCTAACAACCAAACTATATCCCTCGAATTTCAATGAATCCACTATCATCCCTCAAATCTTGCACACAACTATATGTATATCACTAATTTCAGGTATCAGATAATCTCTGACAGACAAAACACAAAAAAAACATACTATAAATCTCTTAGCCACTAAACCACAGAACCTTTACACACCGCATCTGATGATCCTTTCTCAGGATCTGATTGCGCCGCTAATCCAAAAGTTATCTTCCGCACCGATTCTCTTTTATCCGCTCCTTTGGTACACCAACCTTCATAAAAGAACAAATATAAAATCTTTCACTCATACTGCAAAGCTACAGCTTATATAGGCCCCGTTCGCTTCGCTGAAAAAATAAGTCGAAACACTGTTCCGACTGATTTGTTGTGAGAGAAAAACATTGTTCTGGCTGAAAAAAAAAAGCTGAAAAAGACAGATTATAAGAGAAGCGAACAGGGCCATAATAAAAAAGGAACAAATATCTTTCCCAGGTCCAGCATCTCCATTGTTACAAAATATAGCCATTACATTCTTAACAGAGTATGCATGCTTTGACAGTTAAATATAATTAATGAATTAGAAGATTATCTCTACCCTTGTTTCTACTACAGTTCACTGTTATTGTTGCTCCCTCCCTTCCTCACTCCCTCCCTCCCCTCTAATTGTGCACAACGCTCTTGTACTCCTAGCCTAGATTGGCAGTGAAATATGGTTGAAGACATTTATAAACTTTAGATAGATAGCTGACCTCATTGTACCAGATGTCGAATGCTTCTTTGTCATCTTCAAAAACACTAATCCACAACCTTTCTGTAGGTAATATGTACCTAAATAGAAGAGAATGAAAAATATATACTCAAACCTTGTAAAATCAAAGAACTAAATACAGATTGGTAAATACAACTCGAGTCTGAAAGTCACGACTCTATTGATCATAGTTGGCATATTATTATTGTTATAGATCTAGTAGAAAAGAAAATATAGGATCATGCTCAATGGCTTATTCTTTTGTTTCTAGTAACTGTTCGTGTACAAATAGTTAGTAAACACCCTTGCAACAGTGAAGTTTTACCTTTTAATTGTTTGCAAATAACTTGCATGTGTCATAAAAGAAAGCCAAGAATGGAGCTAATAATTTTTCTAGAAAAATATATGTGCAACTTTGAACCAGGAGACGAGTGAGGTCAGTCTTTTGATTTCTAAGGATCTATTGGTTCATACCAGAAAATTACCAAACAAGCTCTCTGCATCCCTAACCCCCAAGATCAGATATCCCTGTAGGTGCTGTCATTGATACTTAGCCATTTTGTGCAACATTTCAAATTTTATTGACCACATTAAAAGCGTAGTTCATAAATCAAGTGTTTGTTCTTATGTGGTGCCACATTTCACAAGCGCACAAGCCTTCAATGAACACAATATGAAAGTCGCACCTTGCTGAGAAATATAGGCTTGAACTGATGGTCATCCGGCACAAGCGATGAGCTCGGAAGGATCTTGTGGCCACGGGCTGCATAAAATTCAAGGAAACACCGGCGTATGTCATCTCCACAGTTTGATCATGCCTTGCTGCAGACCAAAAATGTTTCACAAACTGGTAACCTTCAAAATTTGATAGCGAACATTTCATTCCGGTGTTTTCCTTTTTAAACAATTACATTGCAACAATTATATGTGCAAATAAACATATGATCAGAAATTCCTTTTGACAAAATGGATTTGCATTTTGTTGAACGGTTAAAATGATGTCTGCCACCATGTACCTTGAGATTTTACTGTCCCAGCCAACTTCAAGTTTCAACCGTGCGTGTGCCAACTCACGAAGCTTAACCTGCGTCGCGCACTTGGGTCCACCTCGATGACTCGGCGGTCAATGCTCCTTTGAAGTAGGGGAGAAATCCAAAACCATAAAAAAGATTCGATACTGAAGATAACGGGAAACATAGGCATAATAATCCACTTAAATTAGACAAAGGTTTTACCTTGATTGATCCAGTAAGTTGGATGTGGGACATAGGCATGTGGTATATTGGGCGTCAGCCTACTCCTCCGCGCCTCCAGCTTGCGCGTCGCCTCCACCTCCGCCACTGAACAAGCTGGTTCCACCTCGTCTCTGTCCAGCCCCACCGCCACTAAAGCCGTAACAGGTGGCGGACGCCCACAGTTGCTACAGCCGGCGGTGGCGGCATAGAGGTGGTCGACGATGCCATCGCGGCGCGTGCGTAGCTCATCGGGGCAGTACAACGTAGCCTTGTCCAGCGCGGCATCAACCAGTGCCCATAGGTCACCCTCGGAGGCCATGGACGAGCATCGCCGTCTTCTCCCTCACCGCGGTGGCGGCCGCACCTGCGCTATCGTCAAAGGCTGGCGAGACAATCAAACCCTATGAAGAACTTTTCCCATCGATAAGGAAGAAGAAGGGGGTGGGGTGGTAGAGGGGGGAACCGGATCTGGCCAACGTCGGCGAGCCAAAGGTGGCCGCTGGAGCCAGGAAGGCCGCGCGGAGCTAGACCAAGGTGTTGGTGGTGGAAGTCCAGAGGTGACAGGAGGGGAGAGGAGAGGATGTTTCATTTTTTTAGAAAAAAAACAACCTGTGGGAGGGATCGAACTGTGGCCGCCTAGTGTGTGGCATGGGTGAAGGGTCGAGATGGCGACTAGAGGGGGGGTGAATAGTCTTTTCTAAAACTTAATCGCGTCAGCTAACCGATACAAATGCGGAATTTAAACTAACGGTCTAGCCAAGACTACACCCCACTATATATGTTCACTAGCACCTTGCAAAGATAACAATTATGCAACAAAGGTGCTGGGCTAGCTAGAGCTCTCTTAACCAATGCTAGGAGCAAGGTCACACAAACCTATGCCTCTAGTACTTTTAAGCAACAAGGGAGCTCCTACACATGCTAGTAAGCAAAAGCACAAAGCTAACAAAGCTCACTAGCAATGCTCAATAACAAGGCAACCAATGCCTAATTAGAGAGCGCAAATACTTAGCTACACAAACTAAGCAATGTGACTAACAAGGTTACTAAAACCAAATTAGCCACGCAAGGGAGCTACTTCTATGCTACACAAGCAAGAAGGTAATTAGCAAGCTACGCAAGCTATCTAATTACAAGAGCAACTACACAAGCTTAATATGTATAAAAGTAATTCCAAGCTTGTGTAACGGGGATGCAAACCAACGGGAAGAATAAGGTTGACATGATGATTTTTCTCCCGAGGTTCACGTGTTTGCCAACACGCTAGTCCCTGTTGTGTCGACCGCTCACTTGGTGGTTCGGCGGCTAATTAGCATCACCCGCTAAGCCCGCACGTCGGGCGCCGCAAGAACCTACCCCTTGAGTGAGGGTAGCTCAATGACACGCTTTACTAGAGTTGCTCTTCGCGGCTCCCGCGGGGCGAGCACAATGCCCCTCACAAGCACTTCTCCGGAGCGCCGCACAAGCTTCTTGCGCGCTTCGACGGAGACCACCACCAAGCCGTCTAGGAGGTGGCAACCTCCAAGAGTAACAAGCACCACCGGCTTGCAACTCGATCACCTAGTGCCACTCGATGCAACCTCATGATGCAATCGCACTAGAATCGCTCACTCACACAATCGGATGATCGCTATCAAGTATGTGTGAGATGGAGGGCTCCTAAGCACTCACAAGCATGGACACTAAGTCCCTTGAGGTGCTCCACACCAGCCATGGCCGAGGGCCACTTCTATTTATAGCCCCAAGGGCTAAACTAGCCGTTACCCCTTCACTGGGCAACGGTCGGGTCGACCGGACGCTCCGGTCGTGTTGACCGGACGCTGGACTCTAGCGTCCGGTCGCTCGCAGACGACCACGTGTCCCGATTCCAACGGTCACTTGACCTGACCGGACGCTCCAGCTTCAACTGACCGGACGCTAGACCCTCAGCGTCCGGTCGTTTCCAGTAAGCTCCCGAGCATGACCGGACGCGTCCGGTCGAACGCGATCGGACGCAGCCAGCGTCCGGTGCATTCAGATTCAACGTCCGGTCAGTTGACCGACGCCAGCATCTTCTCCATTCTCTTCACCCTTGCTCAAGTGTGCTAACCACAAGAATTTGCATCCGACGCAATAGAAAATAGGCATTCCATTTTCCAAAAAGCGCCGAATCCCGCCGAGCTTGTGAGGCGGGAGGGAGAGAGGGACCCAAGCCCATCTCAACCCTGCAAACACCACCGCCTTTGTAAATGTGCCAACACCACCAAGTGTACACCACCATGTGTATGTGTGTTAGCATTTTCACAATCATTTTCCAAAGGATGTTAGCCACTCAACTTGCCACGCCACTCGATCCTAGCGACAATACAAAGTTAGATCACTCGAGTGGCACTAGATGACCGATATGCAAACAAGTTTGCCCCTCTTGATAGTACGGCCATCTATCCTAAACCCGGTCATAAACTTCTCTACACACCTATGACCGGTGAAATGAAATGCCCTAGGTTATACCTTTGCCTTGCGCATTCCATTCCATCTCCTCCAATGTTGATGCAACACATGCACCAACACGATCAACAATAATATGATCCACTTCATATCATCACATGATCATATTGGTTCATCGATCTTGACTCTACTTGCTCTTCACCGTTGCCATTGTCCATCGGCGCCAAGTCTTGCTCAAGCTTCACCGCCATGCGGTCCATCACTCTAAAGCCTTCGACTTGCCCTTCATGCTTGCAACCGGTCCATCAAGCCAAGTCTTGTCTTGATCTTCTCCACCTTGATCACATGACTCAATGTCATGTCTCATGTGCATTTAAGCTCCTTCATCATCATATGTGTGAGCTTTGCAACATCTCCAAGCCATTTTCACCTTCATGGCATATGTTGCTCACACACATGTACCTGTGGACTAATCACCTGTGTATCTCACATAAACATAATTAGTCCACCTAGGTTGTCACTCAATTACCAAAACCAACAAGGACCTTTCAATCTCCCCCTTTTTGGTAATTGATGACAACTCTACAAAGATATATAAATTAAGCTCTTTTGGATTCATGTTGCTTGCCCAAGCAATTTTACCATGTCAAAATGATTTTGGACAAGTATCATAAACCTAAAATGGTAGTATTAGCTCCCCCTACATATGTGCTAGAGTATTTAATTTGAAGCTTGCACATATGCACAGATTGAAATTGTGGGAGAGTAAATACTACAAAATGATGCTAAGGTGTATAGAATAAACCTTTGAAGCGTGTACCAATTGGAGTTGCACCTTTAAGTTCATCCTTAGCACCATGGTTAGCTAGAATTCACTTGGAAATAAAAGCACTAGATACCTCATGAGATCAATATTAAAATCATGGTACTAGCATTACTTGAAAAGCATAACAAGTGTCTAGCTATCATCCTATGCATGCTAGTTATCAAATCATCATCCAAGTTCTATAACTAGCATACACCACACAAGCATGCATATTGAATTTAAAAGCTTATGCAATGCAAGCAAGCACATGATTATGCACATATCAAATGCAATCAATTAAAGTTCATGAGCTTGCTCCCTCTACTTGTGTGCTTCTCTTGTCCAAGACTTGTGATCCATTCTTTTCTCCAATGTTGCTCCCTCTTTGTCCATGTCCACCCTCTATTTCTTTTGTATCTCATCTCTTCCATTGTACATTCTCTCCCCCATTCAATCAAGCTTCATATCTTTGTACAATCTCTCCCCCTTTGTCATCAATTTCCATAAAAGGTGTGCTTCTTATTGATGCAAAGGCATGCATTTTGGGGTAGATGGTTGAGACTTGCATTTTTGATGGACATTACTTGATTGTTAGAATGACACTACATGTAGATACCATTTTGAACTTGTAACTTGTATTACATGTATCTTATCATTCTATACATGGGTCATCCATTTTATGCACTTAAGCTCTTGTAGGTGAGGGATGCATTCTTTATTTGATGATCACTTAAAGTTGAGGATCACTTGTGGAACCATCATCTTGCATGATTGATACTATGTATAGATACCACTTGTAGGAAGTGAATATCATTTGAAAGAATCTTCTAGTATGGAACCACTTGTTTGATTTATCAATAAAGACCATTTCTTGAACATTTGCTATCTTCATGAGTACCACTTATAGGATATCACTTGTGAGTTGATCTAGACATCATTTGTAGATACTTGATAAAATACTTGGGTCTAGATACCATTTGAAACATATAAACTAGGTATCCATTTGCATTGTTGTCTTGTGCTTATACTCTTATCACTATCATGAGCTTCTATGATTGACTTGAACTAAAATGATTTGCCTAAGCTTCCAAGTTCGGTTTGAACCAATGACAAGCTTCTTCACACCTCTTGCAAGGGTTATCTTGCCAATGTTGTACTTGTCACTTGTTGGCAATCCAAATTAAGTCAAGTACTTGGGTTCACTAGCTCATGAACAAATTCATGTACTAACCACTAGAACAAGTAATCATTCAAGCAATAGTGGTAGGATATGAATTTCAAAACATTTCATTTGTAATGCATGATCCTATGAAGCATGTACTATATGCACTAACCGCATACTAGTAAGGGATGAAATGATTATGCACATTACAATGATACCTTTGCTATGTTGGAGTAGAGGATAGTCACATAGATTCCAATTCATTACTCCAATAGCAATGTGAAGTCCAATTATAAGCTTGGTGAAGACCAATAGATACCAATTTGAATCTCATTCTTCGCCCATATGAAATGAATACCACTTATGATCAAGTGCACTTTCTTGTTATGGTTGACTTGCTTTATCTTTTGATCTTTGCTTGCATAAGAGCATCAATTTGAGAATACCATTTGAAATATCATGACTAGCTCTCTTTTGGGTGTTGCTTGCTTTTCTTGATCAATCCTTTTGATTGATTCAACTAAGCATCTCAAATGTTCCTCAGATCACCACTTCCATGTTAGCCTTCCAAGTACCACACTTGGTTTACCTACACATAGGCGGTAAGCCCCTACACTAGGGAGAAGTGACCTTTCTCCAAGAACCATCCTTGATACTCACTTGAAATGACTTGATTAATTGATCCAAGTGATGGACTTATCTTGATGAGTAAACTTGATTCCTTTTTTTTAAGTCCTTTTCTTTCTACTTGTTTAAGTCCTTTTCTTTCTACCAAATGATCTCCAATCACAACTAGAACTTAAACTTCATCTTCATCTTGAGTTTGATCTTGATCTTCTAATTTGAGTACTAAAAGTGTGCAAAGTACACTCCCCAATTAAATGGCCTTGTACTCTTTTCTTGTCATGCTTCTATATCATCTCAAAACCAAACTTAGGTACCTCAAACACTTGTAAACATATTTCCAACTTGAGGACCTTTGAATCAAAGTGACTCTAGATCAATCCAATACTTGTCACTTTTTGGCAGATTCTGTACTCTCCAAAGAACTAAGCATACTTCTCAAAGTACAAATTCAAATACCATGAAATTTGGTGGAGATGAGCTTTACTAAGTTATCTAGCAGCCATAAAAATTTTAGCTTCATTTGATCTCATATGAACTGCCAAATTTTAATTCTTCCACCACTGCTATATGCTGAAAACTGCTGCACTATAGCTGACAAGAACTACTCCAAAACTGAAGCATTTCTTATCCAATTTCCATGAAATTTCTACAGCATCTTATACCATAAATCTAGAGCATGTATACCAATTTTCATGCCAATCCAATATGATTTGATCACTTAAACATGGCTAAGATCACAGCTAGCTCGGATTCTCAATTATAGGACAGATTTCAACAATTGAGCTATACTCCATCAAATATGAATCAAACTTGATACTAACTTGTTTGAATACTTCCATAAGACATATATCCATTTAAACCACTTGCTAAATGTCATCTTATGAACTTATCCAACACAAATCAATCCAAACTTGATTACTAAGCAATTATCCATTCAAACATCTCATAGCAAGCAACATTGCATATTTATCCAATTCAATCAACTCATATGCATCCAAATGAAATGATCAACTAGAGATATACCTTGGTTAGCTCATGATCATCCAACTAGCAAGCTTCAACTCAATTATTTGCAAGTCATCAAATAATATCCAATGAATCACCAACAACTTGAATTATAACACTTGTATGTTGATAGCGCTTGGACTTCATTCAACTATCATGGCATTGGGATTGGATGTGCACTAAGCTTCATATCTTGACTCAACATATGATGAACAATGTGAGATCAATTGAATCAAGTCTCCAATGTTGATGGTACCTACAAACAATCATCCACTTTTTGATGGTACCTAAACAAGTTTGGGTCCTCTCAAGTTAGGAGCAACATACTTAGGTAATGCCTTAGTATGAGTAGCGGGATGTTTTGCAATAGCAACCATAGAGGTACCATTTTCATCCTTTCTAAGCATATCATGATTATTAATTGAAATGGGCTTAGAAATTTTACCTAGGGGACATGAATGTGCCATGTGTCCCCTTTCCCGGCATGAGTAGCACTTTCTCTTTGATTGAGCCTTCTCTTCTTTGCTCATGTGGTGCTTCTCATTGCCTTGCCTCTCATAGATTGCTTGAACCTTCTTCTCAAGCTTGTTAGGACACTTAGAGGCAAAGTGTCCCGTACTTCCACACTTGAAGCACTTGATGTGAGCATAGACTTTCTTCTCATTGTCATTCTTGCTCATCATCTTGGCATCTTGAATTCTCATTGGATGCCTTGCCTTTCCACCCCTTCTTGTTTTCTTCTTCTTGATCATCAAATCATCACCATTGTGTTGGTTGATCTAGATTTGCTCTTGGGGTGTCTTCTCTTGCTCAACTTGTGGCTTTGGTTGAGGATTCACTTGTTGCTTCACCAATTCCTTGGTTGGGCACATCGAGGTAAGATGACCCCAAGTGCCGCACTTGAAGCACTTGACATGCTTTAGCCTCTCTTCTTCTTTTAGCTTCTTGAGCTTCTCGATGTTAGGGCAACCATTTGCAAAGTGTCCCACTTCATGACACCGGAAGCACATGGTATGAGAGAGCTTTCTTTGTTGTAGCTTCTTCATCTTTCTTTCTCTCTTCATTTCGTCCTTTGTCATCTTCTTCTTGAAGCCAAGGCCACACTTGTCACCATAATTTCTTTGAGTTTTCAACATATGCTCAAAGGTGACTTTTGAGTTGTAGCACCTCTCTAACTTGTTGCTCAATTTCTTCACTTCATTTTTGAGCTCATTGTTCTCCTTCAAAAGGTTAGTCTCACAAGACATAGAAGTAGAACAAGCATCTATATGTGAAGAGCATGGCATATCTAATAAATCATCACAAGAGGTGGATACATGCTTCTTGACTACATCACAAGGGTTAGCAACAACATGTGATTGATCATTTGACCCATGTGATGAGCTCTCATTATTTTTAAGTTTCTTTGTAAATATTTTAATGAGAGAAGCTTGTTTTTCTAATAATTCATCATGAGATGCAAGTAGTGTCTCATGATTCAATTTAAGCTCATCAAGTGAAGATTTATAAGCATTATTTAATTTCTTATGTTCTTCACAAGAGTTCTTTAGAAATGAGTTTTCATTTTCTAATTTCATTGTTTTAGCTTTCTCATTTTCTAAAGACATGGTCATGCTAGCAAGTCTACTAACAAGCTCATTATATGAATCACTATGATCAACCACATTATCATTTGATACCTTAGTGTCACCTTGTGACATGAGACAATGTGGTGTAGTGGATGGGCTTGTAGTAGCATCTTCATCATGGCTTGAGCATGAACCATCATCACCATCAAGTGTGCATGGGGTAGCATCATCACTTGCAACACTTGTGGCATCATCATCAACCTTGTCAAGTGAACTTGTAGTGGATTGATCATCATCATCCTCACTTGACAATGAGGTGGAGCAATCTTCCACAATCACCAAATTGTGGTTATGCTCAACACACTCATGCGCCTCCTTCTTGGGCTCATCCTCCTTCTTGAATTTGCCATCATCCCATGTGGAGGAGTCACCGTAAAAGGCTTGGAGTGCTAGCCACATTTCATGAGCACTTTCCAAGTCCCACACACGTCTAAAAATATCATCATGTAAAGCACGTATTAGATAATAAAGAGCACGATGATCAAGTTGTAAGCAATCCTCTTATGCTTGGGTTAGGTTGTCCTTATCCAAAGCATCACGAGAAAAACCAACAACAATGATCCACCATGCCTTGGGACCCAATTCACGGAAATGATCAAGCATATGACGTTTCCACCGTGCATAGTTTGTGCCATCAAAAATGTGTGTGTCACAAACAACCTCTAGCCCAAAGTTCACCATCCTCTCGGGTCGGTGAAGACCACAAATGAGAGACCGGGCTCTGATACTACTTGAAGGGTCGAGATGGCGACTAGAGGGGGGGTGAATAGTCTTTTCTAAAACTTAATCGCGTCGGCTAACCGATACAAATGCGGAATTTAAACTAACGGTCTAGCCAAGACTACACCCCATTATATATGTTCACTAGCACCTTGCAAAGATAACAATTATGCAACAAAGGTGCCGGGCTAGCTAGAGCTCTCTTAACCAATGCTAGGAGCAAGGTCACACAAACCTGTGCCTCTAGTACTTTTAAGCAACAAGAGAGCTCCTACACATGCTAGTAAGCAAAAGCACAAAGCTAACAAAGCTCACTAGCAATGCTCAATAACAAGGCAACCAATGCCTAATTAGAGAGCGCAAATACTTAGCTACACAAACTAAGCAATGTGACTAACAAGGTTACTAAAACCAAATTAGCCACGCAAGGGAGCTACTTCTATGCTACACAAGCAAGAAGGTAATTAGCAAGCTACGCAAGCTATCTAATTACAAGAGCAACTACACAAGCTTAATATGTATAAAAGTAATTCCAAGCTTGTGTAACGGGGAAGTAAACCAACGGGAAGAATAAGGTTGACACGATGATTTTTCTCCTGAGGTTCATGTGTTTGCCAACACGCTAGTCCCCGTTGTGTCGACCGCTCACTTGGTGGTTCGGCGGCTAATTAGCATCACCCGCTAAGCCCGCACATCGGGCGCCGCAAGAACCTACCCCTTGAGTGAGGGTAGCTCAATGACACGCTTTACTAGAGTTGCTCTTCGCGGCTCCCGCGGGGCGAGCACAATGCCCCTCACAAGCACTTCTCCAGAGCACCGCACAAGCTTCTTGCGCGCTTCGACGGAGACCACCACCAAGTCGTCTAGGAGGTGGCAACCTCCAAGAGTAACAAGCACCACCGGCTTGCAACTCGATCACCTAGTGCCACTCGATGCAACCTTACGATGTAATCGCACTAGAATCGCTCACTCACACAATCGGATGATCGCTATCAAGTATGTGTGAGATGGAGGGCTCCTAAGCACTCACAAGCATGGACACTAAGTCCCTTGAAGTGCTCCACACCAGCCATGGCCGAGGGCCACTTCTATTTATAGCCCCAAGGGCTAAACTAGCCGTTACCCCTTCACTGGGCAACGGTCGGGTCGACCGGACGCTCCGGTCGTGTTGATCGGATGCTGGACTCCAGCGTCCGGTCGCTCGCAGACGACCACGTGTCCCGATTCCAACGGTCACTTGACCTGACCGGATGCTCTAGCTTCAACTGACTGGATGCTGGACCCTCAGCGTCCGGTCGTTTCCAGTAAGCTCTCGAGCATGACCGGACGCGTCCGGTCGAACGCGATCGGACGCAGCCAGCGTCCGGTGCATTCAGATCCAGCGTCCGGTCAGTTGACCGACGCCAGCATCTTCTCCATTCTCTTCACCCTTGCTCAAGTGTGCTAACCACAAGAATTTGCATCCGACGCAATAGAAAATAGGCATTCCATTTTCCAAAAAGCGCCGAATCCCGCCGAGCTTGTGAGGCGGGAGGGAGAGAGGGACCTAAGCCCATCTCAACCCTGCAAACACCACCGCCTTTGTAAATGTGCCAACACCACCAAGTGTACACCACCATGTGTATGTGTGTTAGCATTTTCATAATCATTTCCCAAAGGATGTTAGCCACTCAACTTGCCACGCCACTCGATCCAAGTGACAATGCAAAGTTAGATCACTCGAGTGGCACTAGATGACCGATATGCAAACAAGTTTGCCCCTCTTGATAGTACGGCCATCTATCCTAAACTCGGTCATAAACTTCTCTACACACCTATGACCGGTGAAATGAAATGCCCTAGGTTATACCTTTGCCTTGCGTATTCCATTCCTATCTCCTCCAATGTTGATGCAACACATGCACCAACACGATCAACAATGATATGATCCACTTCATATCATCACATGATCATATTGGTTCATCGATCTTGACTCTACTTGCTCTTCACTGTTGCCATTGTCCATCGGCGCCAAGTCTTGCTCAAGCTTCACCGCCACGCGGTCCATCACTCCAAAGCCTTCGACTTGCCCTTCACGCTTGCAACCGGTCCATCAAGCCAAGTCTTGTCTTGATCTTCTCCACCTTGATCACATGACTCAATGTCATGTCTCATGTGCATTTAAGCTCCTTCATCATCACATGTGTGAGCTTTGCAACATCTCCAAGCCATTTTCACCTTCATGGCATATGTTGCTCACACACATGTACCTGTGGACTAATCACCTGTGTATCTCACATAAACACAATTAGTCCACCTAGGTTGTCACTTAATTACCAAAACCAACAAGGACCTTTCAATGGGGCTAGAGGCGGAGGAAGGGCGCTCGACGGGGGAGGTGGAGATCCATTAAAGGCTGGCCGTTGGCTTTGGTTGAGCAAGGAGAGACAGAATAGATGAGAGATAATCTGGTGCGTACGTTTGTTATGATGGTGTATCTCTGGTACATTTAGTGGTGTGGACATAGTCAAGATCATCTCTATGGGTGAAAGGGTCGAGATTGCGACTAGAGGGGGGTGAATAGTCTTTTCTAAAATTAATTGCGTCGGCTAACCGAAACAAGTGCGGAATTAAGACAATCAGTCTAGCCAAGACTACACCCCTCTATCTATGTTCTCTAGCACCTTCCAAAGATACTAATCAAGCAACAAAGGTGCTGGGCTAGCTAAAGCTTACCTAACCAATTCTAGGAGCAATGTCACACAAACCTATGCCACTAGTACTTTAAGCAACAAGGGAGCTTCTACACATGCTAGTAAGTAAAAGCACAAAGCCAACTAAGTTTACTAGCAATGCTCAATAACAAGGCAACCAATGCCAAATTAGAGAGCGTAATTACTTAGCTACACAAACTAAGCAATGTGACTAACAAGGTTACACAAACCAAATTAGCCACGCAAAGGAGCTACTTCTATGCTACACAAGCAAGAAGGTAACTAGCAAGCTACACAAGCTAACTAATTACAAGAGCAACAACACAAGCTTAATGTATATGAAAGTAATCGCAAGCTTGTGTAACGGGGATGCAAACCAACGGGAAGAACAAGGTTGACACGATGATTTTTCTCCTGAGGTTCACGTGTTTGCCAACACGCTAGAACCCGTTGTGTCGATCGCTCACTTGGTGGTTCGGCGGCTAATTGGCATCACTCGCCAAGCCCGCACGTCGGGCGCCGCAAGAACCTACCCCGAAAGTGAGGGTAGCTCAATGACATGCTTTACTAAAGTTGCTCTTCGCGACTCCCGTGGGGCGAGCACAATGCCCCTCACAAGCTCTTCTCCGGAGCGCCGCACAAGCTTCTTGCGGGCTTCGACGGAGACCACCACCAAGCCGTCTAGGAGGTGGCAACCTCCAAGAGTAACAAGCACCACCGGCTTGCAACTCGATCACCTAGTGCCACTCGATGCAACCTCATGATGTAATCGCACTAGAATCGCTCGCTCACACAATCGGATGATCACTATCAAGTATGTGTGAGATAGAGGGCTCCTAAGCACTCTCAAGCATAGACACAAAGTCCCCCAAGGTGCTCAGCTCTTCAAAGCTACAGCCATGGCCGAAGGCCACTTCTATTTATAGCCCAAGGGCTAAACTAGCCATTACCCCTTCACTAGGCGTTTTTCGGGCCGACCGGACGATGCACCGGACGTTGCACCGAACGCGCCAATCGCGAATACCGGACGTGTCCGGTTGCTATATCGGACGTGTTCGGTAGCTATCTGACCGCCACGTGTCCTACTGTTGCCTCCAACGGCTCTCTGACAAGACGACCGGATGCTCAGCATGAAACGACCGGACGCTACACCGCTACGTCCGGTCGAGTCCAGTAAGCCTCCAGGGCCGACCGAACGCGACAGTTAGAAACCGACCGGACGCTAAGCCTTAGCGTCTGGTCGAGTACAGTAAGCATCCTCTGACGACCAGACGCGTCCGGTCACACCGGACCGGACGCAGCCAGCGTCCGATCGACTGTACTGCCAAACACCGCGTTTTCTGCTTCACACCGGACGTGTCCGGTGTGGCGACCGGACGTGTCCGGTCACTGAGTACACCACCAAATACTAGACGTGTCCGGTCACCATACCAGAAGCGTCCGGTCACTCTATAACCAGCGCGACTCACTCGTTTTCATCACCAACTTCTTCTCCTTTGCAAATGTGCCAACACCACCAAGTGTACACCATCATGTGTATGTGTGTTAGCATTTATACAATCATTTTCAAAGGATTAGCCACTCAACTTGCCACGCCACTCGATCCTAGCGACGATGCAAAGTTAGATCACTCGAGTGGCACTAGATGACTGATATGCAAATAAGTTTGCCCCTCTTGATAGTACGGCCATCTATCCTAAACCCGGTCATAAACTTCTCTATACATCTATGACCGGTGAAATGAAATACTTAGGTTATACCTTTGCCTTGCGCATTCCATTCCTATCTCCTCCAATGTTGATGCAACACATGCATCAACACGATCAACAATGATATGATCCACTTCATATCATCACGTGACCATATTGGTTCATCGATCTTGACTTTACTTGCTCTTCACCGTTGCCATCGTCCATCGACGCCAAGTCTTGCTCAAGCTTCACCGCCACACGGTCCATCACTCCAAAGCCTTCGACTTGCCCTTAACGCTTGCAACCGGTCCATCAAGCCAAGTCTTGTCTTGATCTTCTCCACCTTGATCACATGACTCAATATCATGTCTCATGTGCATTTAAGCTCCTTCATCATCACATGTGTGAGCTTTGCAACATCTCCAAGCTATTTTCACCTTCATGGCATATGTTGCTCACACATATGTACTTATGGACTAATCACCTGTGTATCTCACATAAACACAATTAGTCCACCTAGGTTGTCACTCAATTACCAAAACCAAACAAGGACCTTTCAGTGGGGCAGGTGATTACGGGGGTGGATGTAGGATAATTCTAACTGGTGTTTTATAGGGGTAGTGGTAGAGATAGAGATATATAGACATATAGACTGCCAATTTATGATACCTTTATATCTTTGTAATAAGTTGTAATACTTGTTGACTATAGCCAGATAGTGAATAACATTGTATCGATATCATGTAATACATACCGTTTATGTAGTAATAATTAATACTTCTCATCGGTGTTTTAAGGAGTATCTAGACCATTCTGCTTCATCACTAATGGCCTTGTTCGCTTGAACTTATCAGCCGGTTTATCAGCTAGAATCTACAGTATTTTTTCTCATAATAAAACAGCTTCAGCCGGCTTTAATACCAGCCAAACAGGCCCAATGTGACATGAAAGTCCTACTGCATAACATATCATCATACGATAAATAAATTGTAAATGCAAGTCATACAATATTGCATTATTAGACCTAGTTTTGTATACAAATAGATCCACCGAACAAATTATAGTAAAAGTTCACCATAAATGGATTTATGTCTCAAATCCGCTACTAGGTGCCTCTAAAACAAAGGCTCGCCAGGCACAGGACTACGAATATGCCTCCAAGCGGCAACATGTCGTCCTGATCTAAATCTTCAGTGATTGGTGATCAGCTCTGTCCAGCACAGGACGACATGAGCGGGGATCGAGCTTGAGGGCTCATGCCATCACACACACCTACTGCAGCACGCCAGCCGAGCAGCACGCGGCTCGTGTGGGCACAACAACTTGGCGTCTCATGGTGGAGGACCTAATGGTTAGTGTACCTCGTGCGCGAGAAGAGAGTCGATGCCTACTGCGACAACATGTTTTACACCTCTCATCTGGGTATAGCTGTAGTATCTGCTCATGTACAGACTCACACCAACCCAACCCAACACACTCACACCACGCGTACACAAACAAACCTACAACTATACTCATATCACTAGATCGCGTCCTTTGTGAGATCACCGAGTCGCCTCTCTTCTCCCGCGCGAGGTACACTAACCATTAGGTCCTCCACCATGAGACGCCAAGTTGTTGTGCCCACACGAGCCGTGTGCTGCTCCGCTGGCGTGCTGTAGTAGGTGTGCGTGATGGCATGAGCCCTCGAGCTCGATCCCCGCTCATGTCGTCCTGTGCTGGACAGAGCTGATCACCAATCACTGAAGGTTTAGATCAGGATGACATGTTGCCGCTTGGAGGCACATTCGTAGTCCTGTGCCTGGCGAGCCCTTGCTCACACCACGCGTACACAAACAAACCTACAACTATACTCAGATCACTAGATCACGTCCTCTGTGGGATCACCGAGTCCAACCATGGACCCGTAGACGACAGGGCACGTCGCATTCCCTTTGTGGCTCCACGCACGAGAGGCAACAGAATTATTTATGGGGACGAACCCCGGTGAGAGACCAGAAATTCACAGCCGCGGGGGCTCGAACTCTGACCGGCAAGGTCCCAACCACCGGACCTTGCCACCCGAGCTACGCTCGGTTCTCTCTGCGACAACATGTTGGTGGAGTGGCAAATGGTTGCCGGAGCTAGTACGTGGCGTGTGGTACTAAGAGGAAGTGAGGAGCAAATTGGGTTAGAGTTAATTCAGGGTATAGAGAAGAGAGACGGGGGCTGGTGGCGATATCTGGCTTACGAAGTGGCTAATGACTGTTGGTGCTAGTGTGTCGTCTGTGGCAATAGAAGGAAGTGAGGAGCGAATCGGGTTAAAGGCTCTGTTCAGCTGGTTTATAAACCGCTCGTGCTGATTTGTATGGCTGATTTGTCAGGACCATGACTGATATTATAATGGCAGCCGAACAGAGCTAAAATTCATTCGTGGTAATATATACGGGTGGTTACAATTGGGTCTTTAGACAAGGCCTTCTCGGTGGATTATGTCTCGATGGATATGGACCCGTTCGCTTCGCTGAAAAACAAGTCGAAATATTATTTCAATTAAAAAACCAAGCAGAAAAGTATAGATTATAAGAAGCCAACGAGGGCATGAAGTGTGGTAGAGTACCGGGAAAAGGAGATAGAGACAAGAGTGATCATTCTTGTCCTTGCCATTCCCGACGCTGATACTACTCCGTATTTCTTTTATCATATGAATTCCTACCGAGGATAGTTTGATTCTAGATGTAGGAAAGTTTTGCATGGAGAATTCAAAAACTGGTGTTGACGCGTGACCCGTTTAGAACTTAGGATTTTTTTTTAAAAATCTATAAGAATTTTAGAAATCAGTACAATTTCACAAAATATACAGAAATATGAAATTTTCCAGATGGGCCGTGATATCCCTAACGCGGATACAAATTTTTCGTCATATATATCAATGCCTGTTTGGTTTCATCCTTAGAAAAGATTTCCATAGAGAATTCGGAAACGGGCCCATTGTCGTCTCTAATTCCGCCCCCGTGCTATGTAAGCCAGACCGACGCCCTCTTACTAACCCACGAGCAAAAGTGTTAAAAATTCGCATCGCATCGCATGCTATAGCCGACGTGTGTTAGGGAGTCGTGGTGCAGTATTTTTCTGTTATAAAGAATCACACCACCGGAAGCACGGAACGGCCCGGTCGCTGTTCAGGTATTTCCACCGAGTCCGCGTGGCAGCCCGGCCCCATCCCAGGCGTCCCAGCGCAACGGGCCCCGCTTTCCCAGGCGGACGCACCCAACCTTTGTTCCTTGGGTCTGCTGCTGCTCAAGCTTATCCATTGGCAACGAAGAAATCCAGAAGCTTCTCGATCTCGTCCTTCCGTACACCATGAACACCCTCACTACTGAACCGGATCGCGGTGGTACTGTTCTGTTCCTCTCCCTCCGAACAACCATACCATATCAACTGTTGCGAGGTGAATCCTCAACCTTGACAGCATCGCCCAGAGGCCGAGGGAGACAAGCCAGCGCCAGTGATCAAACTAAACACCGATCATCTGATTCTTCATCCTCACATTTCACACACACTGATAATGGATGAACCCAAGCATCATCATCATCACAGGAAGCTAAAAGCGCGCGCTTTATTGCCGTCACACCACATGGTTCCGGTACGGGTATTTACAACACTCGCACGGCGGAGCAGAGCGCCCGATAGATCGAGCCGGCGGAGACGACGACCACAACACCACAGGTAGTGCCACGCTGCTAGTACTTCCTACTACTACCACTACCAGCTAGTATATTATAATATAATACATACACGGCGGCGTGCGCGCGCGGACAAGGACGGTTGGTCGGTTGCTTATCAGGCGCTGGCCTTGTTGGCCTTCTTGCCAGCGGCGCGGGCGGACTTGGGCTTGGGCTGCGCGGGCGCGGGGGCGACCTTCCTCGCCCGCTTGGCGCGCGCCTTCCGTGCCTCCCTGGGCGCAGCTGCTGCGGGCGCCGTCTTCTTTTTGGCCGGCGCCGCGGCGGCGGCCGCGGGCCTCTTGCGTCTGGTCAGCGTCGGCGTCGACGCAGCAGCCTTCTTCGTCTTGGCGGCCGCGGAGGAGGCCTTCTTCTCCTCGGAAGCGGCGAGCTTGAACGAGGCCTTGACCTTGACGAGGCGGCCCTTGGCGGCGAACCCGCGCAGCTGCACGGCCAGCACCTTGCGGTAGTTGGGCGGGAGCTCGTCCCGGTGCTTCTCCTCCATGTGCTTGGCGATCGCGTACGGGCTCGCCCCGACCTTGCCGCCGTCCTGCGACAGGATCGCCTCCTTGATCATCTGATTGATCATCAGACACGGCACAGCAACACAGTCCACCATCAGTATCAGAATCCATCCATCCACGCCGCAAGATCACAGAAGGACGGAGTCCTTGCTCACCTCGAAGTAGGGCGGGTGGTGCGGCCCGGCGGACTTGGGCTTCCTGCTCCGCGGCTTCCTCGCCTTCTTCTCCTTTTCGGCGGCTGCCTTCTTCCCCTCGCCGCCCTCCTCCGCCTTCTCAGGCGTCTCCACCACCTCCTTCCCCTCCGCCGCCTTCTCAGGCGCGGGCTCCTCGACGACGGCGACGGCCGGAGCAACTTCCTCAGTCACGGTGGCCATGATCAGCAACCGAAAGATCACTCAGTCCACTCTCTCTGTCAGCGTGCGTGCGACTCAAGCTGATGCTCCTACTCGCAGTGGACCAGCGGCGTGGCGTGCGATTTATAGCCGGCGACGGCGGGCTCCGATTCGCCGGCCGCGGCCGCACGCGGATCGGGATCCTCGGACGGAGCATCCGGGGCGTACACGTGGCCGCGCGATGCGGCCGCCTGTCCCCCGGATGGTTCTCGACTTTTCGCGCGCCCGTGCGTGGACGCCTCGGCTCGAGGAGGGTGTGTTTTCGCGTGTTTTTGGGTGGGTGGTTTGGAGGTCAAATTTGGCGTCGTTTTTTGGGGTTTGTTTGGGGGGTTTGGGGTTCCAGTGAAATTCGAAGTCAGATGGGTGCTGCGGATTTGGAAATTCGAAAGATGGTTTTGGTTTGAGGGAGAATTTCGGAGGTTTGTGAAAGGGTGTGCCTTTTGTGTTTGTGTTGGACTGTTGGGGATGACAGGATGAGTGCTGAAGGTTTGTACGGTTTGGGGATGGTTAGACGTAGCAACTAGACGTTAGCCACGTCGTGTTCAACTGTTTATGCCTGTGAGTTTATGTCCATCGTTGTCTATTTTGTCCCATCTTGAATATCTTACCGTATGAATCCTGCTTCCAAAAGCGGACAAACCGTCGTGCCACGCCGCCTGCTAAGCCGCGAGCCGTCGGATCAGACGAGCAAGCGATCTGGGCCGTGCGATGGTGGATCAGTCGGATCCCTCACCCGCTTTATCGTCGACCCGACCTGTCCCGAACCTTCGCGGGCCGACCTTTGCCTATTCCCTTCGCCGTCGCCCCCTGCATCAGGCTCGGGTGCGTGTGCACCCGCCCTCAGGCGACGCGGCGTGCCGGAGCGACCCACGGCCCCCCACCTCTCCCTCACCAGCGGGTCCTGGTAGGCACGGGCACGGCGGCTACGGCCCTTGCCCGGTGCCCTTCGACCTGGCACCGCAGCTCCGTCGTCTCGGCCTCATCTACCCCAGCCCCCCACGCTGCCACGCCAAAACAGGTCCGCTCGGACGCACGTCGCGACGCCGCTCTGCCCTTCCTCCGCCGCCGCAGCAGACGGAGCGAGCTTCTCCCTACCTCTCTCCCTCGTGCCTACCCCACTGCCCTCACAGGCATGGGCGACGCCAGAAGCAGAGACGGCAGCTGCCGCGAGTGCACAGCCCACCCTTCCTCCTCGCCATTTGGCTGACACCCTGTGCCCCAAAACCTAACCCTAGCGGCGGCGCGAGGAGCAGCGCCAGGTGGCGGCGCGAGGAGCAGTGCGGGCGGCGTCGCGAACAGCGCGCGCAGGCCGCGGTGGCGATAGCGCTCACGCAGGGTCTCGCGACACGGCGGCGCGAGCGCAAAGCGGCAACGCGAGGCACGACGGCGAGCGGCAACGCAAGCAGCACAGTCGGCGGCGGCAATAGCAGCGCGAGCAGACCATGGTGGCGGCGGCGCCCACGCAGTCTCGGATTACATCATATAGCTCCAGGAGGCAGCGGTGCGACGGCGAGTGATGAGGGGTCGCTGCAGCTTCCATATGCAGGTTGACGTCCTCTGCCGCTGCACCGCCCCTCGCACGGTAGTAGTCTTCATCTGGTCTGAGGCCACCAGTCGTGCTCTCACGCTGACCATCGATGCCGTGGTGCAGTGCTACGTCGACCTCTTCGCACGCAACAATTTCCCCTGCTCGTCGTGTAAGTCTGCTTGCCACCTGCGACTTGCTCGATAAAATATCTGAACCAAAGTGGTGCCTCTAATGAGGCAGAGGTAGAAAATTTGTTGTGAGACTCCTTATTGGAGCTTTTGTTAAAACATTCCAGGGTCAATACCTAACTGTATTATTGCCTCTTTCAATATATATCAGCATCGTATAGTCAATGTACCATTAATTATTATTTCATATTATCATGGCCTTGATAGCGGATTCTTAAATATTGTTTCTAGAGTTCAACACTACTCAAGTGTTAAAACTGCTTCTTTATCCTCTGATTCTAGAAGCTGTCAGAATTCTACTCTAGCAGTCTTTTGAGAAAGTGGTTGATAACGCTATGTTGTCGACAAATGACATTTAAGTTCTATGTTAGTGTTTTGGTGCTTGCAGTTACAGCCTTTCAAAGAAATTCAGGAGCAGCCTCTTCATTGCTTCTTACGTACAATAGTTCTTTCTCTGCTGTATGTACCAAGTGCAAGGTAGAAGCTGTCAATAAAAATAAGATTTATAGAGTCTGGCTCTGTCTTTGATGTATAGTTATTCAGTTCTTGGTCTCTGTATTTCATTATTTTTTCTTAGAATGATTTAGACTTTTGGAATGATCTACTCCTTTATTCTTGTGCTTCCATGACTGTATCCTAAGAAAAATGCCTCCATGATTTTCTGCCATAAGAAAACTATTTATCTAAGTAAATGTTATTAAATCTATTTTTTTATAGAACTGCATATGGCTACTATGATGTTGATAGAACATTTTTTTAAACTATATTGCTAAGTTTCCTTAAATCCCACATAGGATCACCACTGGCTGGCTCAAAATGACGCGGCAACGCTGCGCCCCAAGTTTTCTATTCTTTCTATTTCCTTATATTTTTAATCCCCAAATCAGATTTCAGTAGTGGATGTGATGAACAAGCAACATTGTTCCTATAAAATAATAAAAGGTGTGATCTTTGTGCATTTTCATATGATTATTTCCTTTGTTTCTCCTTATAGGTGATATAAGATTCTGTTACCACTTTAAGGTCCACCTTACATATGAGAAGATTGTTTTACAGCCTTAGGTTGTCAGCGGTGATGCACCCTAACAAAGATGGATGTTGGCAAATCTAAAATTTTGGTATGTGCCCGTGTACCAACACTGTTTGTAACACAGTGATACATCATGTCATACTCAATAAAATTGTAAAATTGAAGCTTTCTGAATGTGCTTATTCTTCGTTGTGTGCTTTAAATGTTTGTAACTTCTCACGCTACATTTTTATGCTTTCAAACCCGCGCAACTGCGCGGGCTTCCTGCTAGTTACTTACATTCTTTAGATTAGAGGTGCAAACGCAGTAGTCAATATTGGCTCAGAACTACAGGGGAAAGGAATAAGTACAACAACTTTTTTTCCCAAAGCATCCACTGTTATTAGTTTCAAAGTTTTCGTCAGATTATCATCAGCGAGGGCTCTATGTTCTGATTTACTCCGTCTGTGCAAATAAGGAGAGCGCCAAATTTTATTTTGATTTTGGAAGTATGTCAATTATTGTTCTATAAATGAAACTAAGAAAAGTTTTTGAATTTATAATGCAGGTTCCTCAAGAGATCCAATCGTAGGCCAAGTATCAAAATTATTTCATATATTAGCTAGCATGTAACTAATTTTACTAATATTTTGGGACAAATCAAGCTCACAGCCTCATTGATTAGAATTATGCACTTGTAGTCAATTATCAACATATATATAAAATCTGAAGGTTCCAGTCACCCTGTTGTAATACAAATGTACAAATAGGTTCTATGTGATACATTTTCCATTTCTAACAAGCTTCTAAGTTCTATGACCTTACATGCGCGTTTTAATTGGAATTTAATAAAATTTGGATTGTGATCATTCCCTTTTGGTGCAAGATTCCTATTAAAGAGATTAGTTGATAAATATGCAACCTCAGACTGGTCTCTAAGAATAATAACTGTAAAGTAATTGAGCCCTTGCATCTTGGCTGCACTATTTCTAAAAATAATGGTTACAAGCATCTTATCAGTTCTTCCTTAATTGATTTCTGCAAATTGTTTCAACTTGCTATCATTGAAACATTCTTTGTTCATTCATTGGCATTCATATGTGAATGCATTCTTGCATTTTCAGCTTGTTTTTTTACCACATTTTCTTAGTGCTCTTCACTCCAATTATGATAAGTGAGGCTCCATCTTTTTAGCGAACTTAGTCTTGATTAACCATTTCATTTGGTTATGCACCAAACTGCAGATCTTGCACGCCCATTCTCCATGATTGGCCTTGGTAACATATGCTTCACTATCTATGCAACAAGTTAAGCAATTGCATTCTCAACTTTAGTGCCACCTACTTAGAGTTGTCATGATTATATTTCTTCTACAAATAGAACAATCTTATACACATTATTTACATCAATGTGTATACAATCATTTCTATCAAGATGTAGTGCAAGCAAATGGGCTGATCCCACACTGATGGTCTCCGTATAAACTCACTCACGCATGCGGGCTAGCCCAACACGGACAAGCGTGCGGCAACGTCACGCGTAGTTTCTAGTCATAATCTAAATTTTAGTCAACTAAATTTTTTACTAGGTATCTAAACCTAAATAGGTGGACTTAAGGTAAATCATTTTTTGGTTTTTAATCCAACTAGCAATTAGTTTATTAGTTGGTAAATATGGATAAACATGGACTAAATGGTATACACGAGTGTTTGTTACACCAAAGCTACTTACTTTTAGTTCATTTTCAGTCTATATATGTAAACAACACTAGGCTAAATTTTAGCCACCTACACCTAAACTTCATCAAGACTAAGTGATCAAACAGGCCCTTCATACTAACGACCGTTGTCGAGCAAGCCAGAACTGCAAGAAAAGACGAGAGGACAAAGAAGAGAACGAAGAGAAGCTGAAGAGGCTGTGTGTTAAACTTTTTGTAACGAAAAAAGATTTAATCTCGAATAAACTGTGTTAATCTTTTTGTAAAGAAAAAAAGAGAGTTAATCTCGAATAAACTGTAGCAAGACTGAGCATGTTATGCAAGTTTATACTCCAGGACAAGTTGATTTGATTGACAGCCCAGAAAAAAAAGAACAGATAAGCTTGCTGGAGCGAAATAACCTGGGCCAAAAGCTCAGAATACGCTACTTGAACGACTCGTGAGTGTGGAATAACGAACTGGGCTTACGGTAACAAAAAGTCATTTCATGTCTGCTCCAGACTGGCCCAAATCTATCTACTTGGGCCTCTTAAACTGTCAACAACGGTTCTCTAAAATACAATACACATTTCATATTTAGATATCGTCACACCTAAAATGGATTGTAAATAGATCTTCGAGGGAGAAAAGATAACCTGACACCTAAAATGGTTCCAGTATTTTATTGAAAGCTATATGTTTCGGTCTCCTGGAGACAGCCTTGGACCAAAAGAGCAGCGAACGGCCCCAAATCCATCTTCTTTCCCTTCGACCAAAACGTATAGGCCTCATAAAAACCCAAAAACCAGAAGATACCCGCTGCCAAAAGATTTGAAAACCGACCGTGTTGCACGTGCTTCCCGGTTCCCCATTTGGACAAAATGGGGGGCTGTCCCACCAATCCCTGAGTCACCAACACATTATAGGTCGGACCAGCCATTCCAAGGCCAAATATAGGCCGTAGCAAGCGTAGTTCAATGTAGCTTAATATTAAATGAATATTAAATTAAGATGCTGAAAAAATTTCAAACCGATACCTGATGAATAGTACCACTTTCATCTTATTTAATAAATATTATCCAATCGTGGATTAACTAAGCTCCAAAGATTCATTTCCAACTAAACTGTATAATTAATTATTATTTTTATCTATATTTAATACTCTACGCAAACAGCTAAAAATTAATGTGACGAAAAGAGCACAAAAAAACTTAGAATTTTGGTGGCATCTAAAAGGCCCAATTCAACAACGCCGGCAAATTGCCCACGCAAGTCCAAACCATACTGCTGAGGCCAGAGAGCAATACAGGACCGTTTTCATACCAGTCGCCTGTCACCAAAAGCAAAGGACAGCCATGGCGACGCGCGCGTGAACCGGTAAAACAGCTGTTCCCCGTCCGCAGATTCGGGCGACCCACCAATCCACAATAAACCAACCGTGCCAACCACGGCACCGCATCACAAATACAAACAGTATAAATAGCACAAATTATAATATAATAGTCAACTAATAGTCCTTTTAAGTTTCGGTACGAAGCGACCCAAACAAATTAACCACAGCACAAAATAGACTTGTAAAGCTGTTTTTACGCTACTAACCAACTCAACTAACGACGCTAATACAGATTTTAGCCAACTAAGTTCTCCATGAGTTCTTCATCAGATCCAAACACGGGCGGAGATCAACAAGCCGACGAATCCAAATTGACCTCCTCCCTCCTCCCCGCGTCCGACAGCCGGTGGTGACGACACGCTTACGCGCGCTCGCCGCGGATGCGGCGGGCGAGCTGGATGTCCTTGGGCATGATGGTGACGCGCTTGGCGTGGATGGCGCAGAGGTTAGTGTCCTCGAAGAGGCCGACGAGGTAGGCCTCGGCGGCCTCCTGGAGCGCCAGCACGGCGTGGCTCTGGAACCGGAGGTCCGTCTTGAAGTCCTGCGCGATCTCGCGGACCAGGCGCTGGAAGGGCAGCTTCCGGATCAGCAGCTCCGTGCTCTTCTGGTACTTGCGGATCTCGCGCAGCGCCACCGTCCCGGGCCTGTACCTGTGCGGCTTCTTTACGCCGCCCGTCGTCGGCGCCGACTTCCTCGCCGCCTGCAACGAACCAACAACCGCCGCAGCAGCGTCTTAGAACGGAACCCTCGAGAACAGAACAACAGATCGAAACGGAACGAGATGAGGAGCAGGCAAACGAACCTTGGTGGCCAGCTGCTTGCGCGGGGCCTTGCCTCCGGTGGACTTGCGGGCGGTCTGCTTCGTACGGGCCATCTCCTCTCCTCGGCGACGGAAAGACCGAACTCGGAGGCGGCGAAGCTGCGGCTGCGGGAATGCGAATAGTTGGAGAGAAGTGGGGCGCGGGGGGGATTATATAGTCGCGGGAGACAGAGGGGAACGGGCGGGCGGGCGTGGGCGGCAGGAGCCGCGTGGACCGTGGGCGGTCTCGTGTGACCGTTGGGAAAGTGGATTCGGGATGCGAGGCGGGATCGGACGGTGCAGGGTGGGAGGGAGAAAACACACGATCCGTGGGAGGGTGGAAGCGAGGCGGTGATTGGTCAGCAGGACAGGAGCCACGGAGCGGTGACGTGGCGGTGGGGATGGGCCGGGGCTGGCTGCGACCGCCGGCGTGGCGCTGCGCGTCTCGTGGGCTGCTGGGCTGGGCACGGCCGCGGAACGCGCACCTGGTGGAGTCGGTTTTGGACTCCGTGTGAGAGAGACGGAAACTGCCGTTGTGGCTTGGGCCTCGTGCAGCACGCTCCACTTTCGACCAAGGCCTGGTTTAGGTTTGTTTTTTCACACTCTCGCCATCACATCAAATCTTTGACACATGAAGTATTAAATGTAGATAAAAAAATAATTAATTATACAGTTTGATTGTAAATTACGAGATAAATCTTTTAAGCCTAGTTAGGCCATGATTGGACAATAATTGTCAAATACAAATGAAATTGCTACAGTGCCAAATACTGATTTCTAACAGCCATCTAAACAAGGCCCAAGCACCATTTCTGTTTAGATTGTTTTTGTTTTCAGATTCAGATTTCAAATTGCAAAACACGAGAAATTTGAATTTTAAGTACGCTCGATGAACTAATAAAAATCTTGATATCAAAATCACACCAATGAACTGCTTCCCTCCTTTGTTATGGCTAGCAAAGCTTTGGGTCTGTTCGTTTGAACTTATCAGCCGGCTTATCCACTAGAATCTATAGTATTTTTTCTCTCACAATAAAATAGCTTCAGCCAGCTTATCAGCCGGCTTTAATATTATCCGAAAGCCCTTCAATATCGATAACCTTATCGTGACTACCCACACGAATAGAGGAGCAGTTCAGACTGAAGAGATGACGTACCATTTGAATGGTCACAATCCAAATGGTTTTTTTACTTTTACTTATGCACGCATTTGAGGCTGCCTCCTCTTAGTAGCAAGCTCTCACCTTGTTCGAGAGCAAGGATTTTCTCATGCACACACTATATCAAAGACAATTTACCCTACTGTACAGGTAAAAAAGTTCGTTTGAAGGTTCAAGATTTTTATGTTCATGTTGACCTCCAGTCTAACAATAGAAACGGCAACATAATCATATTAAGGTCCTTTTAACGGAGCTCTCTACCTCTAGATCAAGTATTCGAGTTCCTCCCTAGACGATGGTCACATTAGTCCATGAATTTATTGGACCCTCGTCATCCTATGGCAGTTGCAAGATGAGTCATAGCATGGCCTTCGTCACTCTAGAAAAAAACTAGAATGCTTCCTACTATGGTGTCTCTCAAACCCTTTTTTTTTTTGCACATACTTGGTTCTTAATTTTGCTAGGATGATATAAGGGAATAATAAATAAAAAATTTAAATCAAGACATAGTTGAGCTTGCAAGGTAAGAGCAACACACATGATATTTTCTTTGTCTAGCTTTGTTGTGCCAGGCGAGGTAATCCTTGCTAACTGAAGGAACTTAGCTATCCCATGCGGAGCAATGATTTACTTGTGCACACAAACAACCAAAACCACTCTCACATGCATGATTTTTTTGCTTGTTGCTTGAAATCAATGTTCCTCTTCTTAGCTCTCGAGCTCCAATCCACTACGGTAGACACACAATGGCAGACACTAAGAAATTTGGGTTGCTTAAATCGAGCTCTTAGCCTCTAGTTGGGGTTCTTCTCTTTTGAATTGACCTAGTTTCGATCTTCCTTATGCCGAATAACATGCTTTCACATCGAGCTTTGATGCATGAGGTAGGCAGATGGAAGATGAGAGCCTAGCTAGTTGTGGCCTGTGGGCCTTGTAGTTCTGGAAAAAAAGAACATTAGCTGGATATACTTGGTTCTTAGTTTTGTTATGGTAAGGAAAGGGGATCACATTATGGCCCCGTTCGCTGGTCTGAACTTTGGCTGAAACTGGCTGAAAAACACTGTTCCGGCTGAATTGTTGTGAGAGAAAAACACTGTTCCGGCTGAAAAAACAAGCCGAACAAGCCAAATTTAAGACAAGCGAACGGGGCCTATATCTTTTGTCTAACCTTTTGCTGAGTATGTTGAGATGAATCTACCGTACTTCGCTTCCTTTAGCAAAGGAACTTAGCAGACTCTTGGGAACTCAGATAGCACTTTGATGAAATCTTTTTATCCATGATCCACCCGTACTATGGATATATCTTTTTGTTGATCCTACTTGGGCCTTGTTTAGATTGCAAATTTTTGCAATCTGAACACTGTAGCACGTTTCGTTTGTATTTGACAAACTTTGTCTGATCATAGACTAACTAGGCTCAAAAGATTCGTCTAGTGATTTACAACCAAACTGTACAATTAGTTATTTTTTTACCTACATTTAATGCTCCATGCATGCGTCCAAAAATTGATGTGATGGAGAGAGAGTGAAAAAACTTGAAATTTAGAGGTGATCTAAACAAAGCCTTGCTAGCCGTAGCTACTCTCAAGTTCTAAAATAAATGCTTATGAATTATTTGCACTCATGGGTCAATGGTGTAACAAAAGCAGTGCCATCGACGTTTAATCTCGAGAGGTTAATCTTCGTCCTTAGCTAAAAATCACTGTCTTAGGCTGGTTCATTAGAGCAAGTGTAATAACAGGTTGTAAGCTGGCTAAATACTGAGGTAGAGGAAAGAGAAGATGAGAAAGAGAGGAGAAACGGGTTATAAGCTTAAAGCCGGCTTAGACACAAGAACCAAAAAATTTTGTGAGAGAGACATGTGGGCTAAGTATTACAGTAATAATGAAGATATAAGTAAACCTTTCAGCCAGCTGCTGGCTGTATTATTAGCCTCGCTCTTAAAGCTTTAGCTTCATCTAAAATAACTTTAACTATAGCCTCTCCGAAAATACATGAGATGCCCTCTTTTTTTTTCTTTTTTCTTTCATTAACAGTTTTTTTTTATTTTTCCTCCGTCTCTTTCTTTCTTTCTTTCCCACTAGGTAGCGTGTCCGTGCGTTGCTACGGGATAACTAACAATTTATACTAAAAACACACGGATCGTACGATAAGATAACAATACTGTTAAATTAAATACCAACGTTAAAATGATATTTAATCCAAAAAGTAAAGTTTATGAATTTAACATAGTCACGGAGTGCGCGGCGTCGCAGGCTCACAAACTCTAGAGCTTCCAGAGATTGGGTCGAATCTAACCTAGAGCCTCGGAACCCTGCATCTTTTCCTGGACGGGCTTCACTTCGGATGCGCCGGTAGCAATATCAACGATCTCCAGTCGATGGACCAAGTCATATGGATCCCCATACAATGGCTCAGACATGTAGATTTTGTTCTCCTTGTACTTGGATACACTTGTTCCACTGAAGCTTTTATTGAAATGTTTAGACACGAACAGTGTCTGATCACCGATGTCCTTCACCCTGGACCACTCCGACGTACGGTCGTGAATGTTGCACTTGTAGATCGCGCTGCTGTAGGTGAAGCTCTGTGTCTCGTGGAACATGCTCACCGTAGCACCCACAATGTGCAGCTCACCGTTTGATTCCAGGTAGCTGCGGTGGCAGAGCCCCGCAGGTGGCGACAACGATGACAGCAGCGTCGCGGTTGGAATAGCGCCGACGGCGTTGCTGCTGCAAACGGAGATTTCTCCAGTGCAGTCGATCGCTAAGAACTTGTGTTGGCAGTGGACGATGGACCCCACGGAGAACTCTAGTTTGGTGTCGAGCAGCGTCTATGCGCTGTCGACTCCAACCCGGTAGAACACGACCTCCGTGGAGCACCCAAACATGGCCATGGCCACGCACTCGTGGCCGGCGACGTCAGGCGGCGCCGAGAGCACGATCTCACGGAAGAACACGTCCCTCATGTCTTCTAGCATGATGGCTCTGCCTACGGCATCCACGTCCCCGTAGCCCTTGGTGGGATGGAGGACCCACCGGCCGTGGACCCTAGACACGCATTCCGACGTGTTCGCCTGCTGGCGGGAGCTCAACGCGGGGGGCACGGGCACCGGCGAATGGATTCAGCAGCGTCACAGACACCGCCTCATCCATGAGCACCAGCCACCCACACGAGGAGCTACACGCCACCTTGCCGCGCACGTCGGGCAGCGTCTTGGACAAGACCTTCTTCTTCGGGACGCAGTAGAAGCTGACGCGGTCTGAGTCGGGGTCGAACGGGCGTAGCAGGAGCGGCCCGAAGGTTGCGAATGGGACGGCGGTGCGCCATGGGGAGCAAGCAGATCGAAAGGACGCCGCGTCGTGGTCTAACGCGAGACGCTGCCCGATGGACTCGAGGAGATCCTCTGGCAGGCCGGATCTCCAGTCAGGGAGAGGTAGGGACCTTCTCTTGGGATTGAGAGGCTGAGCCATGGAAGACAGGTGACATCAACTATGGTTCACGCAAGAAACTGTAAGCGGGGACGATGGAACACGTGAGCGTGAAAACAAATAAAAGGAATAAAAAGCTGTCCCTTTTGCAAATGCAAAGAGGGGAAGTAATTAAATATAGACAGATTTGGCAAAGTTCTCAGAAATACAAAGAGATTCCTTTTGTCTTAATTCTCTTTCCTTCTGTGTTAATTCTCTTTCCTTTTGCTCGTTGCCATATATGCTGGTGCATGCAAACATGCAATGTGTATATGGATAGCACAATAATTTTCTACTTCTTATTTTGCCGTGATTGCTCTATCACATGATAGGTAATATTCAATCAAGGAGAATGACACGATCAATCATTAATTAAGATGTTGTGGGACCGTAGGCGTAGGCAGACGGACGAACCAAAACAAATGTCACGTCAAAAAATATCCACACTTTGTTGTTTTTAGTTGTAGGGGATAGTAAATTCTAGTAGAATATTATTCTCTCCTATAAATCATTGATGTAATTTATTTTCTAATAGCCAACTCCAAGAGATTTATTTCAGGTTGTAGATGAATCATATATCTCAATTGTAAATCACTCACACTTAAAAAAATGGTTTTATAATGTGCAGCTCAATACTTGATTGGCATGCTACCTTATTTTGCCATTGACATATTACTCTTTCCTATTTCAAACACTAATGCCTTTTTGGAGATTTGGACATAGAATTCACCACTACAGTACTCAAGCAACCTTGTATCTACCAAATCATGAAGGGAATTCGAATAGGGTAATCACTAACCTTGTGCAATTTGTAGTCCAGCATCCACCATAGCCTGGGTATGTCCATAATATGTGCAATCGTGAAGCTGTTGGTTCAGCAGGCACACATCAGTTAGTGAGACACATGAAAATTACTCATGTCCTGGTAATAGCTCGTTAGTGATCTAGAAGCTTGGAAGGTGGAAGAAAAATGTAGTAACCAAAAATACCTTGAAATGGAGGGTTGGCTTGCTTTGACCTGCCCAACACGGTATTGCTTTGTGACGTCCAGCACTGTTTCCACCATTACAGCTCTCTTCTCCATTTGTGAAGGCGTTGCCATTGCTGTCACCATATTTCTCCTACATATATAAGGTACAAAAAATAGGCATCTTACCTTCTAGTTCGTAAGAAAATGTGCATCTCACCAAGTAACAGATAATTCTCGCTCCATTCTTAATAAGATCTGTACAGATAATTTAACATGTGGATGTTTTTAGCCATGTAATATGATACTTAAGACCTAAAGATTATGCCACAGAATTATGCAGCAAGACAACGTATGAAACATGGCATCCATAAATAAGCAAAGAGCAATGATGCTAGTAAATCTGAACTATAAACTACCCACTACTGCATCTGCCAAATGACAACCCTAAAGATTCTCTTGGCTATGCAATACCTCTGTTTGTTTAGCACACCTGCAGCATCAAGCATAGACGGATACATACTGGGTATGACCAAATTGGACTACAGCTACAAGCACAAGCATACATCAGTTAGAGATCAGCGTTCCTGTAACTACTCTTTCTGTAGTAGTCTTCAATGCACACATATATTCCATTCATCTCTTCCTAAACTGCTTTTGAGTTCTCAAGCAGTAGGTAGAGTACTGATGAGCGAAACAAGATTAGACGAATCAAATCCGACACAAGGAAACAATAGCCCACCTACAACTACAAGTAACTTGATTGCTGACCTGATGCAAATAAACTCTAACTCACAAAGTCACAAACAAGGAATAAGTTGATTCCTCACATATTTTTTGCAGCTATGTCTTGAACTCAGCTTGTACAAACTAAATTTTTGTATGTCATGCAATACTTTTACCTATGCCACTTTCAATTAATGCTAGCTCTTATCTTAGGTACAACAAAAGACTGAGGCGTGGTGGCCATAGACCAGTGGCACACAATATCATAATTTGTGGCACCTCTACATTTGTCAGTATTGCCATATAATAGATTCGACCTGGATGCAAACAACTATACTGGAATTCCATATTGTCTGGGAAATTCAGAGCAACAAGGGCAATGCAATATATTGTCTGCCCATGAATAGTAGTGAACCAACAACTGATAGAATAGACCCTTTCGTCCAACACTTATAGAAATAGCTTGCAAAAAATATCTGAATGTGTGAGCCTATACGGTACGATTTAATCCAATCCAATATTGTACAATTAAATTGAATCCGTTGATAATGGCTTCCAGTTGCTAATTGTACTGAAGAAATGATAAGCCGACTACACACATGCATACCTGTAAAGCAAGGCTAAATCCACTATTGTCCTCAAGCTCAAAATATAACTGAAAAGAGAAGTGTCAACAGACTTGTTTACTGCAATTAGACGACAGCTTGTATTTATAAACAACACTGAGTCACTAAGTAAATATTAACTATCTAGATCAATAGATCATATAGGAATCAAGCTTCATTGAAACTATATTGGTTTTCACCCATGAAGATCAGTGATATGTCAAACTTACTATATAGGCAGCTAAGGATTAAAGATGCTTGAAAAAATTCCAATCTGATAAAGATAGAACTTAACAACAAAATAAAAAATTTGTGATAGATGGTGATTGTCACAACCTGCTGTTGCCAAGATGAAGGCTCGTGTGCACTCTCTAAAACAATATAGGTAAAATATGACCACAAAATTACCATACTAAAATGACACAGGATTACAAAATACAGCAAAAATAATATGTGAAAACCATGGCCATACCAATTTGCTTATTGTAACACACAGACAGGCATGCCGTAGTGACCAGGTAATCTGAAACAATTTGGGGAAATTAATATTCAATCCAAGAGCAACACACACAAAAATAGCCCATGATTGCTCAACAAAAAATGGAGTCCCAAATTTTGCCTTAGGAAACATTAGCTTATTTTTTTTTTATTTGTGAACCAAAATTATAATAAGTACTTCCAAATATTTAATATACGAAGTGTTTGTTTGCTGCAAGTAATATAACTCTGCAGTGAAGAATAAACTGTTGGATCTCGACTGCATTTGCATACACTGAATCAAGATAAAATAGTTTAACCGTGTGCTATACTATGAATATGCTTGTTTGTGGTGAATATATATATATATATATATATATATATATATATATATATATATATATATATATATATATATATATGAGTACTCTATATACAATGAAAAAATATCTCTGCTACTTACTGAAGGTTCCCAAGTAGAGATTCTTGTTCTCTGCAAATCGTTCAATCCGTGGTTGCCATCTTCCATGTTGGTGATGTCTATAATTACAGAGAGTTGAAGTAAAGCACCATTCACACCTTTTCAATCCACACATGCTTTTACCTCCTTAATCCAAGTATATTCAAAGATATAGTGTAGTGTATATTGAGAGAGATATTTTGCAATCTTTGGAGTAATATGCATTAAGCAGCGGCAACCCGAATCAGTAACAATCCAACATATCAATGTTTAACAACCATACCTAGTGGCACGAGAGATTGAGCGGCCAAAATTCACCTCTGCATACGTTATGGTATGCTTGCCGGACATTTTGCTTACCACACTTATGGCTGCCAAACCAAAAAACATGTTATACATCTACTCACTACTCAGTATATGTGTTATACAGAGAAAGAGATTTAACACCTTGCTGGCTCAACAATGGGCTTGTATTTTTTGTATCTACATAAACAAACAAACGAATCGGACCTTGGAGCAACGAAAACAATCGAAGCTACACACTAACTAAATGAGCTTAGACAACTGATGAGGGATGAGAATTTCCCACCTGGCCTCATGAGCCCCAGCCCAGTATACTGCTTAATCTGCAATTAAATGACATGCTTATTAGCTTCAACAGATGGATCTAGATGAAAAATGGTCAATTAATGATCAAAATGATTAATTAAAGGCTAAGGCCTGTAAACTGGAAACCAGACTAACATTTGTCATGGCTGAGTGCTCTAAAAAATGAACCTGACATTTTGGAGAAATCCAGGGATATGTCAATATAAATTGTCCAGCATTTGGGAAACCATGTGCATGAAATATAGTTGGGCACGCTGCATAAGTGCGAAGTATAGGATCCCAAGCACTAAAAACGTCTATAAAATAATTTACCCATACACCACTGCAGCTACCTTACAAAGCTTGTTGCACTGCACAGCGAAGTTAGATAATCTTAAAGTGAGATCGTCTCTGTATTCCTAGCAGACTGTCTAACTGGTGTTCCACTCATAGTCTCTGTGTTATTCTCATCCTTATGATCTGAATCCTTAGAAGCATTATCATCAGACGCAAACTTCAGGGAACGAGGTTCTGTGATTTCCTTTCCAGCTCTGCTTCCAGTTGCTTCATCGATGGCAGCACCTGCACCACCTTTGAAATCACAGTCTGCTGCTGTGCAATCCTCTCAGTTGAAAATGGGGAGGCATATATGATGCGCATCTAGAGAATTGAAAGCAGAAGAAAACAAATGGGCAGGCAGCATATCTTGTTCCAACCCACCGGGCTTCAGAAAACACTATCTCCATATTTGACGACCACGCAGCATATCTTGTGAAATTTTAGTGGCATGAAGCGAATTTTGCAGCATAGTAATTGCATTAATTGACAATTATAGTAATTGCTGTTATGCCATCCCAACTGCAATATGGTCTATACGATTATACATGATATTGAACCAAGCATGATCCGTGCTCAAGTAAGCAAGCAAGCTCTCTCTCTCTCAAAGAAAAAAAACAAGCGCAACGAGAACACATTATCATTCAACCATACCTGAACTAACAATATGTGCACTCACAAGGCACCCGCAGCAGACCGTATACCAAAGCAATGACAATCCGCTGAAATTCCCCAAAAGGTCTAAGTTAAAAAAAATCCCCAAAAGGTCCGAACTTTGCAAAATCTATTACTGAACCAACTCGTAAGCATCAAACACTCCTAAATCATCAAGATAATAAACAATCTAAAGCCTTGAAGGCACCCAATCCCCAATTCAATCCACCCGATGGTCAGATCCCCATCAAAACAAACCATAACACAATTGAACCATGATCCTCCCATCAAATTTAACTGTGTAGGATTGGAATACAACCGGGGACAAGGGGATCGGGTGTGTACCATCATGTCGATGCCTGCCTGCAGGTCCGCCTCCGCCCGTCGCCGACGTCTGCCACATCGCGGCCCTACCGCGGGAGTTGCAAGGCAGCCGCAACTCACCTAGATCACACGTGCGATGGGTGATTGTGGCCACGGCTTGCGACGGCAAACGACGCAGGCGGGCAAGGGCAACGTTGTGGACATGGTGGAGCACTGCGGGAAGAGCTCGGCGGGGACGTTGGACTCAGATATGGCAGCGTAGTGCGGGGGAAAGTGGTTCCAGGAGAAGCAGAGCGGGCAGATCTAGATCTTGGCGGCGAAGTCGACGCGCGCGAAGGGGTTGAGGAGCACGGAGCAGGGAGGCTTGCAGCGGAGCGGAGGGTAAGGGAGCGGCGGCGGGGACGCCGCCGAGGGGTCCGGGACGCGAGCGAGCGAGATGGTGGCGGCGAGCGGCACGACGCAGCGGCTGGCTTCGACCTTTGACCGTGGCCAGGTGTTCCAGGTAAGCCGCATGGCGTCAGGGCCATCCAGGTCGGCGACCGCGGCCGCAGCCGGAGCCGCGGAGGGGTCGGCGGCCGACATCGGGGTGCGGCGAGCGGCGGGGCGGGCGGATCGGGGCAGAAGGAGGGAAGAGGTGGTGGTGCTCCCTTGGACTGTGCACGTGCGACTAAGCGATGGCAGAGCGACGAAGCGAGCGAGGTATCACATGGTTATGGCTAGACGGACGAACCAAAACAAATATCACACCAAAAAATATCGACACTAACACCTTGTTCGTTTATTGGTTTCAGCCAGGCTTACTCAACCAACCAATATTATTTTTCTCTAAAAAAACTAGCATCGGCCAACCTAAACCAGCATCAGCACCAGCATCGATCAGCGAACATGCCAATTGTTCTTTTTAGTTGTAGCTTGTGGGAGATCTCACGGGACGGTCAAACCGCACGTCCGCACCTCGTCTCCTTCCCAGTTCCCACCCGCGCGGGCCGCGTCTCGTCCCGGCCGCCGGCCGTTGCCCGCGAAAGGCTCGCGTGTCTTTAAACTCGACTTGGTCTTTTTTTTTTTTTATCCAAAACAGTATTTTTCCTTGTCAAATTCGTCCGGCCGAACAGGCCCAAAGCTTCGCACCATCAAATTCCTCCGTAATTCCTCAAGCGAACAGGCCCAAAGCTTCGCACCAGGCCCCCAGCCTCCCCGGCGCCGTCGCACCTCTCCTTGGCCGCCGACCGTCGCCCTCCGAAGCTTCGCCTCAGGCTCCCTGGCGTCGGCGCGCCTTCCCCGGCTGCCGGCCGTCGCGCGCCGAAGCTTCGCCCGGGCCTCCCCGGCGCCGTCGCTCCTCTCCCCGGCCGTCAGCCACCGCCCGACCCAAGTCTCCGCCCCGGCCGCCGAAGCTCAGGCCAAGCCGAGATGGCAGGCCTCGAACGGCCCCGCCGCCGCCCTCCCCCGGAGCCCGTCGCCGTGCTCCGCGGCCACCGCGCCGCCGTCAACGACGCCTGCTTCCACCCCTCCCTCCCGCTCCTCTTCTCCGGGTAATATAATCCCTCCCTCTTCTCGCTCCCTCCCCTATCTCCAAACCCCTCCCCGATCCTCTGCAGCAGCGAGCACGCACGCACTCTAGCACGACAACCTGTTTTCTGTGCCACCTGTGTGTGACTTACGCTCTTTGGTGCTCCTTGTCCAGTGCGGCCGACGGGGAGCTGAGGGCCTGGGACAACGCGAGCCACCGCACCGCTTCCTCTGTGTGGTTCGTCATTTCTGCGCTCTGCAACCATAGGCGATTCAGTTTTGAGCCGACTTGGTGTGACGCCAATTGCATGCGATTTTTGTAGGGCTCATGGGTCGGCGGGAGTGTATTCTGTCGCTGCTGGTGCTGGACTTGGGAATAAGATCATCAGGTGAGTGGACATGAGCCAGATAGTTGATTTTGTTCTTTTCTGTAGGTCTGCACAGAAGTTCCTAGATCAATCTACGATGCTCTTGTAACCAGGCTACTTGACATGTTCTGTATGCTACAAACTCGTAATGTATTAGGCTGCCAACTAAGAAGGGCCATTTCAGTGTAATAATTCAAGTCTGAACTTCAATTACATAACATTGACATGTAGAACTGGAAATGTACTTCAAGGGGGGTTCTTCAACTTCTCAGTGAATTTAGGATTAATTTGGACTAGATCCTGAGGAGAAAAGTGACTATGACTGGACCGTGTATCATGCTATGTGTTCCAGACAAGTAGACAGTGTCAGAACTCAGAACATTGTTGACTGTAGATTGATGAGCTGTTAGGTGCAGCATATTTTGACTAGATTATTTTCTCGTTCTGATGATTTTGATCAATGTGTTTGCTTCTCATGTTGATGCAGCCAGGGCAGGGACGGGACTTGTAAATGTTGGGCGATTGAAGAACCTGGGCTTTCATGGTATGACTGCTTGTTTGCTCACCCCATTAGAGCTTAAAACAAAAGTTGTTTTTCTTCTGGAGAGGCAGGTGTACACGTCTACTTTTTTTTTCAAATGAAAAATGAGACCTTACATTTGAAGGATAATCTGGGACGTGATTAGTGGAAAACAAACTCATGAACGTAAATGCAAAGGGAAAACCTATATTTGTCATATTATACACATATATAGGCAGAAATACTGCTAAACTTAGAAGCCATATAGCTGATCAAATTCAGTACTTTTCCAAGACAACTTCCAATCTTTACCCTGAATGAGTGAATGCAGAACAACTATCATCAGCCCATCAGGTCTCAAGCCCTCTGCTGTCAGTTATGTATGCAAATCATATTCTGTAACTATCCTTTGATCATCAATTACTTCATCGACACATCCATCTTATTGATCTGTTTGGTTCTTAGTGGACTTTATGGTTCATGTGAGATTTGTGTTGTATGGATCCGTGTAGAATTATATTCATCTTATTGACTTTTTGTAGGAAGCCCCTATTTAGAGTCAAAACAAGCACGTATCACTTCTGCAAGATGTCACTGGTGAAATCTTCTTTTACACATGCCACAAAATCCGGCTCAACCTGCTCAGCTAGTGACGTAGAGCCACAAAGAGTGTCATCTGAAAATACAGAATGCCATGGTGTAAACCCTACAGTAGCCCCACAAGAACATGATCAATGTATTGAGCCAACACTTATTCGCTCTTGTAAAGTCAGATAACTTTTTTTGGTGTAACTGACCTTAATAACGTTTTGGTTGGCTAGGCACTACCTCTAATGGGCATAATATGTTGGCAATTGCTGGCGAAGAATCGTCCCAGGTTAGTCCTTAATTAAGCAGCCTTTTGATCAAAATTGACCTATTGTATGAAATGAATGATATTAGTACCACACTACCACTGTTACTAGGTATAGTAGAGAATGCTTGGATGAGCTGGTGAAATACAGCAGTCTGTATGGTTTTTTTCTATTTATTTAATGCCTTAGTTTTGTTTTCATGCTGTAACTCAAAGGAGAAAAAAATCTGCAGGTTGAGCTTTGGGACATTACAAGTGCTAGAAAGATCGTAACCTTGCCCCAAACATGTAGTGCTAATACGACAAATCATCCTACTAAGAAAAAAGGTTTGTTTTCACTTTTCCAGATGTAGCTATTTTGTCTCATGAGAAAGCATCAAGTGCAGGTTAAGTCTAGTACATTGATCAAGTATTATTTTGTACTCTTTTCTTTCTAGATCCTTCAGTCATTGTACTCCTATTTCCTAGGGCTAGCCGCTTCATGACAGTACTAAGAGCTGCACTATGCTGGTATATAGAATTGATTTGGAGGATAAGACTTTTTCTCTTTTAGGATTTACGGATATGGTTTAGCCGTTTAGGTTGGATCCCTGTTTCATAATATGACAATACAATGTGGCCCATAATATGATACTAGAATGTGGTGTAGTGCTCTGCATCTGCAGGGCAGTAGTTAAATTCCCTTTAAACTGTGATGGCATTATTTATGCTTTAAGTAACGCACACAAACTTATCCTGTTTATTGTAGGACTATGCATGGCTGTGCAAGCTTTCATCCCACATGAATCTGCAGGCTACGTAAATATCTTGTCAAGGTTAATATCAATATCAAGCTTTTGTTCATTCTTGGTCTGCCAGCTAATTACTTGTCTATGGTACCTTCAAAAGTTAAGGACTAAATATGGTACCTTGATCTCTAATCTAACCACATCTTTTGTTCATTCTTGGTCTGCCAGCTAATTACTTGATCTAAGAAAGAATCGCATCACATATGATTCACTAGAAATCTTCTTCTCCAGTCATTTCTTATTGTATATCTTCGCAGAACGTCAGTTTGATTGTTCCCCTAATTATGGTACCTTGATCACTTATGTAACCACATTTTTTATTCATTCTTGTCTGCCAGCTAAGTACTTGATCTAAGAAAGAATCACATCACATATGATTCACTAGAAATCTTCTTCTGCAGTCATTTCTTATTGTATATCTTGCTGAACGTCAGTTTGATTGTTCCCACTGAAGTATGCTAGCATTTCCAGTTTACATAATGGGTTAGTAACAAAGCTCTGGATTTATTGAAACTAGTTACGAAGATGGAAGCACTCTTTGGTGGGATGTACGAAAGCCTGGGTTACCTTTATCTTCAGTGAAATATCATTCAAAATCAGGTCTCTTTCAGCCCCCTCTCAGTTTATCATTAGCCGTTCAACTGCTGTTTTTCAATAATAGTTACATTTATCTTCCTTTGATGAAATGGAACAAAGCATGATCTAATAAGTTGCAGGTGTGCAGCTTTATCCACTGCTATTAATGGGTTTTGCAATGGTGGAATCTCAGGAGGTGCTGATGATAAAGTAGTCATGTTCACGCTTGATCATCCAAAGGTTTGCCCATCTCTGTCCTTGTCATGGAAGGTTTATGCTGTGAATAATGTTATTCGTCTGCCCCTGTTTACTACAAGCCTGAGTGTGCCTTGTATTTCTTGCAGGTTTCCAAGTTATATCTTTGTTAATGCATTATTAGTAATTTTTCCTAGGTGCATGCAAATGCCATAATACATACAAGAAGTGCTTATAAGAATCTATTATTACAAAGGAAAAACTCAGTTTGGGGCTAGCTAATTTACATTGATTAATTTTACTGTATCTAATGAATGTGCAATACTGTGAGATATGTGATAGACTTTATACAAGGTTTGCGAGTGTCATATAGATCATGTTATGGTGTTGCTATTCTGGTGTTAATAATTTAAATATTTTGCAGATCATCACAAGCATCTTCTTGATTTGGAGATTTAGTGTTTTTATTCCATATAGGGCCATAGGAGTGCTTAGAATTGTGCGGTGAACTACGAATTTTGAGTTTGTTTGTAGGTCCTGTTGCCTCATTGTGTTGATATGATATTTCCTTCTGATTGCAGGGCGCATTTATTCTTAGGAAAGAAATAGAACTTGAGCGACCGGGTATAGCTGGCACAGCGATTTGGCCAGACAACAAGATTGCTGCAACCGCTGGCTGGGATCACAGGTTTTTCTCCATTTTCATGTTTTTACTGTTTATTACAGGTGGTAGCAATTTAACCCATTTTAATGACTTCTAAACTTCTCTATCAGTAATTAAAATCAATGTTAATGTGGTTCTGGTGATTCTGGATGCCCTGGAAGAGTTTGGAGGACTTCCTAATGTCATCTCTTCTAGTTGTTGCATCTGTGACCTTTTCAGTGGATTTACCCTTGCAGGATTCGAGTGTATAACTACAACAAAGGAAATGCTCTAGCCGTGTTAAAGTATCACAGTGCTTCGGTATGCAACTTGTTCATCTGACTGCGTTCTTTATTTTCCTTTCATATAATCCGGTGTGTATGTGTAACTAAGCCAATCGATATAGACTTCACCTCCCTCAGCTAGCACCTACTATAACATTGCCATCCTCTCATTTACCAGAACTGAAATATTGCATTTGGTCCTTTGTGCCTGATGATATTCAGCCCAGTTACTGAAGCACTCCTTCAGGTTCACTCGGCTAATTTCTGCCGGCATCTAATGTTAATACTTTCTTCTTCTTTACAGTGCAATGCAGTGACTTTCTCATCTGACTGCAAGCTCATGGCTTCGTGTTCAGCGGATACGACGGTTGCGTTGTGGGACCTCTATCCCCCAAAACCCCAAAGCAGAGTGGACATGGCCTCCTGCTAGTTCAGCTGGGCCTTCAGTGCTGAATCTGGTTTTTGCTTGTGTATATTACTAGTGATTTGCGCGGGCGCACATGCGCACGAGTAATGGCCGCAGTTCTATCTGGAAAATGAAATTATGTTGACAACGAATGAATATAACAGGTTCTATCTTTTTTTTTTGGAATAGAGGTATTTGTTCCCATTACTCAGTCCACAGTTAGCCCAACAACAAGGCAACACACACTTTGAATAGAAGGCTGAATTTCTAAAATAGCTGCAACATGTTCAAACACTACATATATATTCCATGAGGCAGAGTACATAAGCCGGATTTCTAAACCGGGATGTGAGGTGTCCAAATAGTACATATATCTTTTATGAGACAGACAAACAGGATATTCTCAATTTCTATCTTTGTGGCATAAGTTGTATCATCATCGATGCTGAAAGTGTGTTCTTGTTTCACTCGAAGATGCAACATCTTCCGGCTGTAGCGAAGATACTTTTGGATCGACCCTGATCACCTTTGGAACCTGAAGCAGAAACCGTAAGTGACAAGGATGCATGTTTCATGGAGAAGAGGTGATGATGCGGCTTAAAGACAGATGATTGAATACCTTGGGAATGTGGTCCTCTTCCTGCATCGCTGAGTGTTTCCTGTGTAGGAGTGTACCCTGTTTCTTCAGATAGTGCTGCCATCCTGGGAAGAACACAAGCCTATTAGGAAATTGCAGCACATCTAATTCTGCCAATGGTGCAATGCCATTTGCAAAATTTACCTGAAAAATACAACACGTAGCCGTTAGAAAATTCTCCAGATCTGGCACCTGTATATATTCTCATTGCAAAGTGTATTTTCAAAGAACCAGCATGCTGCAAATATATTATAATTATAGAAGACTATAGATCAAATCACAAGCCAGCATTCTTGAAATTTGCTTTAAGAAATTAGAAGCATACAATAGAATTGTCGACAAATTTGACCATTTCTCAAAATATCTTGCCTTTCAGTTTAAGAACATGTAGATGCATTTCTCAAAAGCAATTCTTCACAATCCCTCAATTTTCACAAATTGGTAAACACGCAGCACAATTGTTTGGTGGTCTAAATTAGTTAGCAGAATAAATACCAGCAGGTTGTCGGAACAGTACCGTTCAATTTAGAAGAATCAAACATAGCCTAAGATTATAGGGGATGTGAAAGTGCATTTGTCCCCTATGTGGGTTTTGGTGTATTGACGACATCCAAATTAGGGACCAATGAGATCTTAATGAGATATATTGCAGCTTTAAAAGAGTTGATCTAAACATGAAATTGTATCCCTCAATTCTTTAAGTGCAAAAAGCGGACGAACCCAAAGCGCTCTCCAAAGCCTTTTTATTTTGTTTTGGGTTTAGATAGCCGTACTATAAAGAGGGATGCAAATTTAGGTGGTCTAAGGAAGATAGAGTGCTCAAACATAAAAATAAAATCAAAAGAGAGACACAAAATCACCTCACGAACACTTGGACATAGTTTGTGGACTTTTGGTAGTCGGAAGTTCCGGCGTGAATGGGAGTTCCGGCTCTCGGAAGTTCCGACATTTGGTGCCGGAAGTCCCGGCGCTTGTTGACTTAGCCGCAGCCTGTCGGAAGTCCGGGCTCCCTCCGGGAGTCCCGACACTTCACAACTTAGTTGCCTGCGCAGCTTCGGCCGTAGAGTGCTCAAGCATAAAAAAGTAAAATCAAAAGAGAGAAACAATCATCTCACGAACATTTGGACATAGTTTGTGGACTTTTGGTAGTCGGAAGTTCAGGCGTGAGCCGGGAGTTCCGACTGTCGTAAGTTTCGACGTTTGGTGCCGGAAGTCCCGGCGCTTGTTGACTTAGTCGCAGCCTGTCGGAAGTCCCGCTGAAAGTCCCAACACTTCACGACTTAGCCGCCTGCGCAGCTTCGCCTGTCGGAAGTCCCGACGGGAGTCGGGAGTTCTGGGTGCCGGAAGTCCCGGCTCCAGCCGAAAGTCCCGACGCCTTGGGACTTAATCGCCTGTCTCGTCATGTCTGTCGGGAGTCCCGACGGAAGTCAAAAGTCCCGGCTGCCGGAAGTTCCGGCGACCGCCGGGAGTTTCAACAATATGCGAGCAAGCCTAGTGGACTGTCTGCGTGAAGAGTGTTTTTGCGTTGGGCCGGAAGTTCCGGCGATCTATGTCGGAACTTCCGACTCAGATCTGAACGGTTGGATTTGCCGTTGAGTATAAATAGCTCTCTCCTCTCTTAGAAGCGACACTTTGCCTGTTAAAAATTAACTGTTACTTAGTCAAATTGTTGATTAGATAGCTTATATACTAACTTTGGGATATCTATATTATAGGCATACGGTCCTACTGTCCAGTTCACTTTGATGCGTTCCACTGATCCACTTTGTGCTTGTTGATCTGACATAGGTTTGTAAATCTGAACCTGTTACTGTTTATATGTACTGAAACTGTTACTATTTAAGTGAACCTTTGTTTAGTTCACCTGTTACTATTTATACTGAAATTTTATTCCTTATCATGAACAGTTCGTACAACATTTGTCATAAAAAATTTGTGCCATGGAGAGGGTTTCATCAGCTCTAGAAATGATGGACGATAGTCGTGATGCTATGTCAACCGATCAATCAAGCCGGTCAGCCAAAAGAAGGGATAAGGTCTGGGATTACGTTGACTCGGAAGTGGTAGATGGCAAAGAGAAGGCTATTTGCAAATACTGCAAGATCCACTTATCTTCTGTGCCGGGGAGAGGAAATTCTCATCTGAACAGGCATATTGGCTTTCATTGCCAAGACATCCCACAACAGGATAGAGACAGATTCTTAGCAACCTTGAAGTCAAAGTCAACTGATGGAGAGCATCATGTCTTTGACCCTGTTGTCTTCTGACGTTTGATAGCCAAGTATTTTGTTAGAGCAGAGGTTACATTTCGGAAGGCAGATGATCCAAGCTGGGTAGAGCTATTGAACTACTGCCAGCCATCATTTAGAGTAGTCGGTTGTCAGACTGTCCGTTCAGATTGTCTTTTGCTCTATGAAGAGGAGAAGCTACAGTTGGCTGACAAGATTAGAAAGTTGAAATCCCATGTCAGTTTGACTACTGATCTATGGTCCTAACCAAAACTTGGGGTATCTTGGTGTCACAGCACATTTTACTGATGAAGACTTTGAGCTCCAAAAGAAAATCATTGCATTCAAGCAGATTTCTTTCCCGCACAACTCATATGCCGTGCAAGACGGCATCACCTCTTGTTTGTTGGAGTGGAACTTGGTTGACCAACTGTTTACTGTGACACTGGACAATGCGAGTGTCAAAAAGAAAGCAATGAAAGATCTGAGAGAGGCATTAGGTGCTGAAATGTTTTTCAAAGGTGAACACTTCCATGTGAGATGCGCGGCACATGTGCTGAATATCATGGTCCAGTCAGGCTTGCAGGTGATTCCACATGCAGTTGGTAGAATCCGGGACATCATCAAAGTCGTAACTTCTACACCATCTCGCATGCAAACCTTCAATTCAATTGTTCAAGCATTGGGGCTGAAAAGCAAGTCAGGGCTAGTGCTAGATGTTCAGCACGGTTGGAATTCAACTTTTGATATGTTGAATGAAGCCTTGAAGTACAAGGTTTGCCTGTGTTTATTCCTTCGGATGAGCATTCTTCAAGTCAAGGTACAAGTGAGTCTAGTACAAGTTCTTCAGGAAAAAGCCGAATAGAATTTGCATTTGCTCAGTTTGAATCTCGAAACTCAAGGTGTCGTGCTGAAAGATCAGAATTGGATACATATTTAGAGGACCCTATAGTTTTCGTGAGGCCAGATGAGAACTTCAATGTCCTTGCTTGGTGGAAGAAGAATTCTGATGTGTTCCCAATCTTATCTCTGATGGCTAGAGATTTCCTAGCTATCCCGGTTAGCACGGTGTCACCAGAGTCAGCTTTTAGTGCAGCCGGAAGGATTCCTCCAGAAACACTTGAAGTGTTAATATAATGTACCTAGGTTCAGAAAGAGAAATCCCTTAGTATTTTATTTCGTTTATTTCTGAACTGAATCAGAAGCCATGTCCAGGGTAGGTCTATGTTTCAGTTCTGTACTTTTTTGTTTACAAGCTGAACTGCTAAGCCATGTCCAGGGTAGTAACTTAGAGTAACTTCTATGTGCTAGTTCTTCTTGTCATGTACTGGTATTGCTGATATTTTACGTTTATTTATACCGAAATTGTAAGTCTAATCTAATATAGAAAATGGGCTAGCTTTTTCCAAGCTTCTATCGATTACTATTTTACTGCCCCCTAAAATTATCTGTTAGTCTTACTTTGAAACTGAACATTTACAGTCCAAGAATCTCTGCACAAGGATAACTTGTGGCCGGAGCATATCCCTCAGTTGAAACTAGTGATCCAGAGCAGCAATCTAATTAGTCCCCTTTGAAACTTCTATGTGCAGTGCATGTTCTTGACTCTTGAGCTGGTTCCCTTCCCTGTCTTGTGTACATGGCCACAAGAGTCAAGACTGCACATGGCCAGATAGTATATGCAGGTAATTATGCCCCCTTTGATGCTCAGAAAAAAAATTGCAGAAGAATGTAGTGTTAATGTTTGCATTATTTCAGAGAAATTCCATTTCATAGCTGGGATGCAAATGTAGTGTTCATGTTTGTGTTTCAATCAACCATATCGACTTGGTGCCTTGCTCATACTGAACTCTATCAGTGTGTTTCAGGTCCCAGTGCTGAAGTGTTCATCCATTTGAAGGATCCAAGATGTGAAGAAAATGCCCAAAATAAAGACATTTGCATGAGACTATTCTTAATTTAAGTCAATTTGCATGGGAAAATTGTAATAGATGAAGAACCTGGTGGATGTATCTTATAGTTTATTTTTATTTATGAGCTACTCCTATGATCTGTTTAGTAGCAGCACGTTGCTAATTCTTAGTAGCAGTACTACATGCTAATTGTTTGGGAAAGCCCTTGAGAAGGCCCTTGCAGTGCCTAGTAGCAGCACGTTGCTAGTGGCAGCACATGTTTGTGAAGGCGTAGGCCCTTGGGCTCAAAATAGGATCGGAGTGGATTAGGATACTGTGAAATTATGGATTGCATTGGATTGAGTCGAATCAAATCAGTGAGGGCTGGAGTGGAATTGGACCAGTCAATAATAAACTAGGATCGGAGTGGGGCCGAATCCTGATCCATTGTCAGTCGTAGAAGGCAGAGGCAAAGAAAGAACTAGAGATATGCAGGTAAACCGTTGTTGGGAACGATTCAAATCTGATGCATCGGTTGCCACAATTCTTAAGTCTCACGAGCATGAATTTGACATAATGACAACGCAATTGAAAAATTGACTCTTTGAATACTAAATTTGAACAAAACTCAGCAAAAAGTCTAGTAATGCAGCCTTAACAGACTAGGAGTAATTTGGTAAACGGAGACACCTACGTTTTCTACTGTTCGCCGATGAATTGCTCGTGAAGATCAAACATAACAAAGAAAAAGGACTAGGAAAACAACAGGAAAAAAGAACAGTCTCCTTGGTCACTGCAAGGCGACGGTCTCAAAGATCGCCAGCCCATCGACGACGCTCCCAGCCTTCTCGCGCAGCAGCCGGTGCTCCCGCAACGGCCACTCCTTCTTGGCGTCGGCCAGCCACGCCCGTCTCAACGCCGCCGCCGCCGGCCTCGGGGACGTTGGCTGCCGAGGCGCTGCTGCCCCGGCGGCACCCTACGACGGAGCCGAGGTGGTACCGTCGAAGGTGCCATCGAACGGCGCCTCGCAGAAAGCCAGTGTGGTCACGAGCCTCTCCACCGGCCACTTCTTCGCGGCCGCGTCCAGCAACGCCACCACGTTGCCGCCGCTAGTTGCGGAGGCGCTGGCCCCTCTGGCGGCCACCGACGACGGAGCCGAGGTGCCGTCGAGTGGCGCCTCGCAGAAGGCCATCGTGGCCACGAGCTTCTCCACCGGCGACTTCTTCGTGGCTGCGTCCAGCAGCGCCACCACATTTCCGCCGCCCGTTGCGGAGGAGCCGTACCCGGCGGCACCCGACGACAGTGCTGAGGTGCCGTCGAGCGGCGCCTCGCAGAAGGCCATCGTGGCAACGAGCTTCTCCATTGGCCACTTCTTCGTGGCTGCGGCCAGCAACTCCACCACGTCGCCGCCGCCGGTTGCGGAGGCGCCGTAGTACCCGGTGGCCCCCGACGGAGCCAAGGTGCCGTCTAGCGGTGCCTCGCAGAAGGCCATCATGGCCACGAGCTTCTCCATGGCCGCCGCCGCTACGGTCAGCTGGTTCGAGTTCGATCGATTGGTTTTGGTAGGAATCAAACGCAGGCGGCAGGCGGCGTTTATATTTCTGGGCGCCCGTAGCTTGCCGACTTGGTTTCCCGCTCGGACATAGGCCTCGAGATCGTGCCGGAGTCTAGTCGGAAACAGGCAGAGAGGCAGGGGAGGGGCGTAAAGGAATATGAGTCGGAGTCCTGCAAACCGTGCGCGGCGGAGACATCGCCCGCTTGGGTCTCTTGGCGAAGGAGCTTCAGTTCATTCCTTTGGGCTGGCAACAAGGATTTCTCAGCCGGAAAATGCCTCGTCGCCTGACCAACCGTCTGCACCACCAAGGATTTGGTTGGGCTCGGGATCAGGGATTTTAGCGCACACAACATCTGTCTGCTTCTAAACCTCATCCACCGCCTTCACCGCGCGGACTCGTCAGTCTGGGCAAACTGGATCAAGGAAAAGGTTGACATTGCAAACATGCAAGGAGATAACCTGGGTCATCACTGGGACCTCCTCAAGTCGCTGCTGCCGTTATATCAAGTGTTGACAACGGTAGAGCTGGGGATGGCCGATCCACTCTCTTCTGGACTGATGTCTGGACCGGAGATGAAGCACTCGAAGATCGCTTTCCACGGCTCTTCTCCCATTGCATCAGAAAGGCGTGCACTGTACAGCAAGTGATCACGTCCAACCTTCAGGGATGCTTTGTGAACCGCCTGTCAACCCAGGCCCAACTCGAACTCCAGCAGCTAAACGTTATACTTCAGCAATCGCAGTTATCAGAACAGCCGGACACGAGGCTATTGGCTTTCAGCCGCACCAAGGATAAACTGGACACTTTGGCTATCTACAGATTGCTCAAGGCACAAGGGCAGGAAAATGATCCCACATCATCCTTCATCTGGAAGAACGCTGCGCCACCACGGGTACAGATGTGCTTCTGGCTCCTCCTCAAAGGTAGAATCCAATGCCGATCCAACCTATTCTGTAAAAAGATTGTTGACTCTCCAAACTGCCTTGTCTGCGGTGCGGATCAAGAGACACCTGATCACTTAATCTTCCAATGCCCCATAGCTGTTCAGTTCTGGTCACAAATCGGACTATAGTCAAGCAGTAACGTCCAATGCAACAACTGGCACAACATTCAGAAGATCAGAGGCATTCCTAATGACCAGTGCAGTGCGTTTGTAACACTGTGCTGCTGGCAGTTATGGAAAAGATGGAATGCCCTTGTCTTCAGAGAAGAGCAATTCACTGTCAGGCAGCTGATTCTGCTGTGCAAAGCGGAAGCAAACCTCTGGAGAGCTAGGATGCCAAAGAAAAGTAAAAGAGTCATAGAAGAGTGGACCAAAGTTCTTGACCTTTCGGTGAACTCGAATCCAATGTAATCTATGTTTTCTACTATAGCGAAAACCTCCTGCACAAATCTCTTGTAATCACGTAAGATGAGCTACATTCAAAAATATCAGGTGGGGATTAATCCCCCCGTTGAAGCTTTAAAAAAAAAGAGTCTGTCTACCCAACAACCATGTGTTTCAACAAAAGGTAGCACATGGTTGTTTGTTAGTTATAAAACACACAATTTATAACAGAGGAAAAACCATGTGTTTTAGCACAAGCTAGCACATGGTTGTTGGTTGCTTGCATAACACATGATTTTCAAGAGAGAAGAAACCATGTGTTTTAGCACAAGGTAGCACACGTTTTTAAAGAAGGTCCACTTAGAGAAAATCTGTTATAATTTCTATGCAACCAAAGTTGGCCCATTAACTTTGGAGTCACTGAGCCATGAGATGAAATAAAAATAGAGTTTCTTTGGTTATAGCACTATACCCGAGAAATTTTATCCATTGACGGTGTGCCTAGAAGATCAGTCAATCAAATCTAGCTGATGAACAACATTTTTACTAGGAAATAAAGGCTTCCCAGTCAACACCTCAGCAAATATGCATCCAATGCTCCAAATGTCAATAGCCGGTGTATACTGCATTATTTGGGAATAACAACAATTAAAAGCACATTCAGATTATAGACAGTTTGGCAATAATTTATATAAAAAGCAAGCATTGTTAATAGTAAGAAATGCTCATTTGATCATTGTAAAGCTGGAATTCAGCAGGTTATTGGTTCCTACTTTCTATTTGTGCATAATAGGGACAAAAAAAAGTAAATATCAATCCGATTGATCCATGCATACAGAACCAAATTGCAAAAATTACAACCTATTGTTCAAGCAAGCACAAATTACTAAACAAAATGCATCAATTAGTAGTTTCTAGAACTGCAATTCAGTTCTGCAAGCAACACTCTTTCGACATAGTATAATTATAACATGAAATGTGCTTAGAAGCTATTAATTTGCCATAATAAAACAAGAGCATTTGTTTGTCATAATTTTAACATTCACCCTGTGTACCTAAAGAACAGAAATTATGCCACACGTAATGATTCATGAAGATATTTCTGACAGTTTAAAAAAGTACATGAGAGCGTAAAAGGGAACAATCCAGCAGCTATGAACTTTTCACCTCATATATGCACTTGACAAATGCCACCGCCATTGTCAATTTGTTATTATGTTAACCGCACTATGCCTATGGCTATGAGACTATGGTAGAATGCGCCTATTAGTCAGCACTTGGTAGATAAGACAAAAAGGCACAAAATGGAACAAACCCAACGGAGAATTCTGCATAAACCCCCCATGTGGTCACTTGGATTTTGAAAGGGTTCAACAGTAAAATGCAGAAAATTTCCTTTTTCTGACAATCTTTCTAGAACATAATACAATGCAGAGAAACCAGGAAAGAGAGTGAGGGGGGGGGGGGGCTGACATATATGTCACACATGAATTAACTTATCAACTGCAATCTGCAATTAGGGGCACTCTACAAAATTGAACACAACTTTTTTTTTTCTAAATACCACTCTACAAAATTATAGCATGCTACAAAAGAACATGATGTTCAAAACTCAAGAAAATCTTGCTAAAAAAACTAACGAAAATCACCTCTTCAATGTCATCATTGCTGTATATCCCATATCGAAATGCCTGACTCAGATTATTAGCAAGTGCTGCCACATCATAGTCTCTGTCTCGAAAGTCGTCATCATCGCTATCCCTCCCACGATCATGTAGAGAAGTTGGACGGCTGCAGCATAAAACATTAGCCAACGGTTAGGAAGAAATATACAAGTTACCACAGAGAAATCACAAGTGTTTCAGCAGTGTACACAAGAATAAGAAAGCCCAGGATGGGAAAAAAACATACCCACATGCCCAATGGTAAACATTCTCCACCTCATTGCGTTTGACCAGGACATCTGTTTGCCATACAACCCACTCGCTGTTCTCCTATAAACACAAGTTTATAAATGTAAATGAGTATGACACAATAGTTCCAAATTGTTGGCCAAAGATGAAACAGAAATTAGAAATACCTGCAAGTGACTATGTATCATGCTGTTACTATTTCCCAATTGAATGAGCTTATTCGCTATTCGAGTTATGTGTCCAATATTCCCAATTCTTGGAGGTTCTTTCCCTACTGACGGTAACATTGGCTACAAACACAAGGCACAATCAAAATACTGGCGACATAGCCCAGCAAAGAAAAAAACTAGATGACAAGTATCAAGAAATAGATTTACCCCATTAGACTCCACTGGCAGAGATGGACCTTTTTCAGCGGCAAGGACTTTACCGACAAGGCCGCAGTCATTAAGGATATGGTCAGTCAATTGATTTCTTTTAACCTCAAGGCAAGAAACAATAATGTTCTCAACATGATAATGCAAAAATTTATTATAAGGGTACCTACAGCACCAGACAATGTATGAGGATTTGCCATTAACAGTGATCGTTAAGGAATAAAACACACAGTAGCCCACTTATAGAAAAAATAAATCGATGCAGTGCTTTATCACTGATTGGTTTATTAGCTCCTTCTCAGCAATTTCGCTACCAATTGTTAGCAAAACAGAGATGAACTCTACAATCTGAAAGAAACAGAAGTATAATTTATTAAAACAAAATAGACAGAAAAGGGCTCTGAAGAGACACGTTGAATGAAGGAAACGATTAATTGAACCTTCTGAGCCTGGCCTAACTATAGAGTTATGCAAGGTGGACAGCAGTTGAGGCCATCAAACTCAAATTGAAAGCATATCTCTCTCAGAAATTGACCAGACATGATTACAGAGTTATGCAAGATGTGATTACAGGTATACTGGTAAGTCCTCGGAAAGGCAATCAAGCATTTCATATTTTCATTAAACATGCCAGGTGTGCACATGACAAGGAGAATGTGTGTGACAGAAAGCAAGGGTGTAACAAGTGAAAAGCATATAAACAATACAAGTAGCATTAAGTAGAAAGAATCAAGCACAGAGCACTCACCTAAACTCTCCAGCATACCATCAACTGTTTCTGGACTGGCTGTGATCAGCGCCCCGTGAGTTAAGTTGCTTCTAAATGCTTGGTATGAGGCTGATGCTAGTCTTTTGGGGTCCAACAAAGATATACACACTGACAATGAATGAACCAGAACAGATTTTGGTCTTGACTCTTCAAGAGCGTGACGAAACAACCTACCAACAAAACTGATACCAGGAACAAGCAAAGAAAAATGAACATAATAATATTTGACAAAGGAAGCGATATGATGCACAAAAGTTGCATTTTCTGATCGCACAAAAATTAAATGAAAAGGACAAACCTTGGGCTGCATATTTTCGCAGCAAGAGCAGGAGAGGCGCATCGAGTTACGGCGGAAAGGACTTCAGCAGCATTTGCATGCACTTCAGGAGAGTCCTGTTTGATCAAGGCAACATAGATATATGAGCCATTTACTAGAAATATATACAAAAAAACATATGAATTCTACTGAGACAACAAACCAACCTCCATAACCACTGCAAGTACAGCATAATAATGACATTTTTCGCAAAAAACGTAGGAGAGTTGCGGTTCATTATTATTAACAAGAAAATACAGGACAAGTACCCAAACACCCACACACTCTACACACACCAAAGCTTAATAATGACATGGTTTAGTGCCCAACAAATGTCGTATAGCACTATGTTACTGAGTGATCAAGTGTACTTACTGATGAGCTAAATTTATCCACAATCATTTTCAGTACATCTGTGTTCTCTAACCAATGCAATGTATCCACGAAATTCGAGTATATGGTTTCATCAGCGCCAATCAATCTCATCAACACCTATTTTACAATCAATTTGATGACCACCACCAACCAAAGGAACTCACCAAACTAGACGGGGAATGAGTTCAATAACTACTTACCTCCATTACTGATGTGATACCAATGAGGTCGACAAGCTGGACAACAATATTTGGATGCTCCTACAAAAAGGTAAAATAAAAAAGACAAGTAAACATAAATTGGAATGTACACAAATGACACCATCTTTCCAGCATAGCATCCAAAGAACATGAAAAAATGATTAAGTGTAATGCATTATATCGATGAAATTACTATGAAACAAAATATTTACTCACACATCATGAGATGTTCTCAGTGAAAAAATGCACAATGATTATGATCTTCAAAAATTACAAAACAAGAACATGAAAATTGCATGGTTCAAATAGTGCAAATACTACATGTTGTTAATGCAATTATACTGTATATGTATATAAATACAAAATCTAGCTTATGAATGTGGAGCCTGCTCACAAAGAGTGATGAATTTACATAGCTGGTTTGGAGTAACAAAAACAGCAGCAAGTTCACAAAATTCAGGGCTGGACATACATACCTCGGCATTATCCTCTTGGTTACTCCAGGTGAACTGCACTTTGTGCCTGAAGACACTGCCTGCATGTTTAGCAGACTGAGTGATTCAGAACAACAAAATTGTGAACAAAAATAAAAACAACCAAACCACCACATTATTGCAGTTGTTCCTCACCTTCTTTTACTAGTCCTAGCAGAACTAGTAGAACTGCCTCAAGACGCTGCCTGCATGATGAATTCACTACGGCATCAGAACAAATCACAATAAACAGAAATGAAATATGTTGTCACAAATCACAAATAACAATTTTTTCTATGGAAGGACAAGGACAAAAAATGTTGTCTGCGCTAGCATAAATCACAAATCACAATAAACAGAAATGAAATGTGTTGGCACAAATCACAAATAACAATTTTTTTCTATGGAAAGATAAGGACAATGTCTGTGCTGGCACAAATCACAAACCACAATAAATAGAAATGAAATGTGTTGGCACAAATCACAGATAACCACAATAAACATCAAATGGTAGCATTGATCCCATTGACCCCGAAGCAACAGAACACTGAGGACATGGAAATCAAAGATGATCAACAGATGGAAATCAAAATTTATCAATCAAAAGGAGGGATGCAGTCAATTTTAACGGCCAATTAATTTATGTAATTTGTTTAATGAATAGGATGTTACAATCTTAAATTAAATTATGTCCAGAACTACAATTGCATATGCTGAGAACTAAAATTGCAGTGCTCAATAGCTGCAATTTACATTGTTGGTGATTGCAGTTGTATAACCGAATGTTTTACTTGTCTAGTTTTCATGAACAACAGATATTATTAGTAACAGAGCACTTGTTACCCTGTTCATTGTGACCAATTGAGTATTCTGTATGTGAGAAAATTCTCTATCAAACAAAAAACAACCATCACTAGTACTATTGTAGCTGTTGTCAGTACGCCATTTGTGAGAAAAATACAAGGACACGATAAGCTGGTGCTCAAACATACAGAAATCACAACTGGACACTAAAAGTTTTTTTGAGCCTCTGCTTGGTATACTTACACATATGAGAGCGAATGCACCACCTCCTGCATGTCATCAGGGTTGAAGCCTATGTTATCATGCAGCATGGGATAAGTCATCAGGGTTGTTGTGGTTGGCCTTGAAGTCACCTGGCAAAAAAAACATGCACTTAGATCATCAAATCAGCTAGAATGGCTGTAAATATTTACACAGGAAAAGACAGACTGCAAAAAAGCAAAAACAATAGCCACTAAAATCATCTAGCAGAAAAAACGAGGCAAATGGTTCAACACCAGCTTATTGCATATACTCAAAACTACAATTGCGCTGCTAGATACTTGCAATTTACATTATTGCTAACTGCAATTATGTAACCGAATCTTGTGTTCATGAACACAAAATATTAATAGGATCAAAAGCAATACAACTACCATTCATGTGGCTGGTGGTTTTGCAGCTTTCTAAGGACAAGGACAAAATGAGGTGTGTGTCAGCAGAAATCACAAGAAAACTTCTAGAGGGAGTGGACTTTTAGCATAAAAGTGCTCTAAACCACAACTAATTCAGTGGACTACTCCCCTCTAGATGAAAACTTCTAGAGGGGAGTAGTATCCTACCATTGTCGATGGGGAACCCTATGGCCCCCCCATAGACCATACTACAGGGAGGTAGGCCTTGGTAACAAGGCCTATAGCCCAATCGCCAAGAAGAACACGGAGCAAAGCAACATGCAAAACCGAAACTCCAACGCAAACTATACAAGGAAAGGCGCCTGAAGCACAGCTTAGGACTCTGACCTTGTATCCGAATAGGACACAAACAACGCCTCTCAGCGCCTGGACTATAAAGGGCTGGTGAGGGTACCCATTGTAAGGAAGATGACCTTTTCGGCGGGAACAACCTTTGTCTTTGGATCCAGGATCTGCAAGGCTGACGGCGACGGCAAGCTTCATACCCATCTCTGAGAAGAAAAAGAATTTGATGACGAAGTTCAATACAAACTCGCCGAGAAGATGACGAAACTCTCAACTTTGGATACAACTCGGAATAAGGAAGAAAGCGGATACGAAACCGACTCTAAAAAAGAGATACAACCCGATTCCAAGACAATCTTCACGGCACAAGAGCCAAGCCTAATTGGACTCGGAGACGCAACAATGATCGCGAAGGGATACGACCCGTACAACTCAAAGAAGAACTTGGGAACTTATGGACTGCGCAATGCGGCATCAATCTATCAACACTTTACCCAAAACAAGATGAACTCAGCAAGAAGAATACTCCTGGAGGGAGCACTAGAAGGGATGATCATGACAGTGACCCCGCAAGATTGTGTGGTGCTTTGGCCAGGTTCTTTCACCTCAAGCAAAGTCTAGACTGGCACGCGCGTTGAAGAACTACCTTATCAAGAGGGAAAAGAACTCAGATCCAGTTCAGAAGCTACAGACAGCTCAACCAAACAAAGGATGGAATACCGTACAAGAAGAGCCCAGAAGAGGTATACTATATACATGGCGGAGCAGTTAGAACAACCTTTGGAACCACCACAGATACCAGATGTAAAATCTTCAGACGAATCAGAAGGCAACATCTCGCCAGATGAGAAAAGCGACAGCAATGAAAATGATGAGCAAAGACTAGCAAGGCTAAAGAAGAACAAATTGAAAGCTGGAAGGAGGAACCGAGCTAAACAAAGGAAGCAAGTCTGGAATAAATACAAAGCGGAGCTAACGGAATACAACAGAAAGAAGGCGGAAAAAGAAGCCACAAAAAATACAAAAAGGGAAAGAATTGAAGAATTAACAAAGGAGTTGTACACCCTCACGAATAACGGGAAAGCAAAAGAAGACCAGAAGAAAGAAGTCGGGGGATCAGAAAAACAACCCGGCGAAGAAGTTCCACATGAGCCACAAAGGGAGCAGCCACCCAAAAAATCGAATTATCAAAGGATAGGACCAGTAAAAAGTGCTGATATCAATGGAAGGAAAGAACACTACTCAAAGCAATAAGAAAGAGACAAACCAGAATTGAGCCAACACTACCAAGAAATATCAAGAAGATTTGACAAAGAAGATGACTATAGAGAGTCTGAGTTAAAAGAAGACAGGTCTTATTACAGAAGGGCAAGATCGCCAGATTATGAAAGAACGGAACCATACGATAGATTCCCTTGTTTCGCAGGAAGACTACAAACTTTAAAGCTACCACACAAGTTTAAACCAGCAAATCATTTCAAGTATGATGGCAAAGTCGAACCAAGACAATGGCTAAGGGTTTACTCCCAATCTATTGAATTAGCTGGAGGAGACGACGACATCAAGGCTCTATTCTTCCCAATGGCCCTCGAAGCAATGCCGCTACAATGGTTTGACAAATTGAGGCCAAGATCAATCAGGTATTGGGAAGACTTACAAGAAGCTTTCTGCAACAACTTCGCAGGCATTATTACCCATCCAATGACTGCAGCTGAATTGAAAGGAGTAAAGCAAAGGAGAGGAGAAAGTCTAAGGGAATACTATTGAAGATTTGGAGAATTCAAGGCTCAAGTCCATGACATTACTGATAGGGAGGTGATAGAGGCCTTTGCAGAAGGAATCTGGGCAAACTGGCAATACAAGGACTATTTCAATGAGAACCCAAGAACAAATGAAGACTTCAAGAGGGTTGTTGAGAAGCTAATTTCGTCAGAAGAAAGAACTCAGCACAGATTTGCTAGGGACAACCCAGAGAATAGAAGACCCGATTACAGACAGCAAGACAAAATACCAAGGCAGGACAATATGGTGGCAGCCACAGACAACAAAAGAAGATACAATGGCAACGACAATGATAGCAATGGTAGCAATCACAATGGCAACTACAACAATAGCAACAACCGTAACAACAGTGGTTACAACAGTAATAGCAACTATCAAAGTAACAACTACCGAGGAAGAGCGCCAGAAAACATAGAAAACATGCCGTATCACATACACCCAGGGGCCAGACACAAGTTAGTACTGGGTCCGACTATCGCAGGAGTAGCAGTAACTAAAGTACTCATCGATGGAGGAGCCGGGCTTAACATAATTTTTGCAGATACTCTCAAAAGGATGAATCTAGATTATGAAGGTCTAATGACACCCACAAGCACACCATTCTATGGAATAGTACCCAACAGAGTAGCTATGCCCCTCTGACAGATAACCCTACCTGTCACCTTTGGCACACCAGACAAATACCGGACAAAATTCATCAAATTCAAAGTTGCAGACTTTGAATCATGCTACCACGCAATACTTGGGAGACCAGCTTTAACAAAATACATGGCAGTACCACATTATCCATACCTACTACTCATGATGCCAACAACAAAGGGCGTATTATCATTGAAATGAGATCTAAAGAAAGCACATGATTGCGACGTACAAGCAGTACAAATATCCAAAAGATTACAAGATATAAAGGAAGAAAAGGAGATTGCAATGCTGACCAACGAAATGAACCCAGATGAGATTAAGATACCGGCTAAGAAGCCAAGCAACTTCGCACCACCAAAAGAAGCCGCTACCAAGACTATTGACCTATTGACTGGTGATCCGGAGAAGACGGCAATCATCAGTGCAAATCTCGACCCCAAATAGGAACTCACGCTCACTAACTTTCTTCGGGACAACAAAGATATTTTCGCTTGGAAGCCAACAGACATGCCAGGGGTCCCAAGGGAGTTGGCTGATCACATAATTGATGTGAACAAAGGGTCCAAACCCATTAAGCAGAAATTACGAAGATTCGCTCCAGACAGAAAAGCAGCAATCAAAAAAGAGATCACCAAGCTCATGGTAGCAGGATTCATTAGAGAAGTAATCAACCCGGATTGGCTTGCCAACTCGATCCTAGTAGAGAAGAAGAATTCAAAAGAATGGCGCATGTGCATCGACTACACATACCTCAACAAACATTGCTCAAAAGATCTATATGTCCCACCAAGGATTGATCAAATCATCGACTCGACAGCAGGATCAGCTCTGTTATCCTTTCTAGATTGCTATTCAGGCTATCATCAAATATCCTTAAGAGAAGAAGACCAAAGCAAGACATCGTTCATTACACCCTTTGGGGCATATTGCTATAAATCAATGCCTTTTGGGCTAAAAAATGCAGGGGCAACATACCAAAGAGTAATTCAAACTTGCTTACGGAGTCAAGTCGGAAGAAATGTAGAAGCATACATTGATGATGTAGTAATCAAGACAAAAGAACCCGGATCATTGATAGAAGACCTCGAGGAGACTTTCAAGAATCTAAAAGCATGGCAGTGGAAGCTAAACCCCACAAAGTGTGTTTTTAGGGTACCATCAGGACAACTACTCGGGTTTCTAGTCAGTAACCGAGAAATTGAAGCAAGTACAAAGCAAGTTAAAGCCATCATGGATATGAAACCTCCAAAGAATGTTAAAGACATATAGAAGCTTATAGGATGCATGGTAGCACTCAACAGATTCATTTCCCGACTAGGAGAAAAATGGCTACCTTTCTTCAAATTATTGAAAAAGACAGGAAATTTTGAATGGACAGAAGAGGCAGAAGAAGCATTCCAAAAGTTAAAAGAATACTTGGCATCATCACTAGTAATGACACCACCAAAAGACAAAGAGGACATGATGCTATACATTACAACAACCAAGAACGTTGTCAGCACAACAATTGTGGTTGAGAGAGAAGAACCCGGACACGCATACAAAATGCAAAGACTAGTCTATTACATAAGCGAAGTACTAACAGAATCAAAAGTGAGATACCCACACGTGCAAAAACTACTTTATGCAGTGTTGATATCATCAAGAAAGCTGAGACATTATTTCCATGAACACAAGATTACAGTGGTAACCAATTTTTTCACTTCAAGACATTCTACGCAACAAAGATGCAATAGGTCGGATATCAAAATGGACAGTAGAACTCGGTGCTCTCAACCTAGACTTCAAACCAAGAACAGCAATCAAATCTCAAGCATTATCCGACTTCATTGCTGAATGGACAGAAATCAGTCAAAAAGAACCCAAACCAATACTTGATCATTGGAAAATGTATTTTGACGGTTCCCTAAAGTTAGGAGGAGCTGGAGCAAGAGTACTATTCATATCACCAGAAGGGAGATAGTTAAAATATGTGCTACAAATACTTTGGCAGGCAACTAACAATGAGGCAGAATACGAAGCATTAATACACGGTCTAAGAGTTGCAAGCTCGCTTGGGATCAAAAGACTACTTGTCTACGGTGATTCAGCTGTAGTAATCAATCAAGTCAACAAGGATTAGGATTGTACAAAAGATAATATGGATGCGTACTGTTCAGAAGTCAGAAAATTAGAGAAAATTTTCCAAGGGCTCGAAATCCATCATGTATTAAGAGATTCCAACGTTGCAGTAGATGTGCTAGCCAAATTAGGATCAGATAGAGCAAAAGTACCACCCGATATATTTGTGGAAGAACTCATAGCCCCATCCATCAAACAACTCGGGAACACAGAAAAAGAGAAGGAGACAATAGATCCAATGGAAATAGATCAAGCAGAAGAACCAGACCAGTCAAGACAAATCATGGTCATACATAGTGATTGGAGACAAACATACATTGATTTTATCGAAGAGAAGAAACTACCCGAAGACAAAGCAGAAGCAACACGGGTTGTATGAAGAAGCAAAAACTACATTCTGGTGGGGGATAAGCTATACAAAAGAGCATCATCATTAGGAGTACTGCTTAAATGTGTTCTGATAGATAAAGGAAAGGAAATCTTGGACAAAATCCACTCAGGATGCTGTGGAAATCATGCAGCCTCTAGGCACTAGTCGGCAAAGCATTCAGAACTGGTTTCTATTGGCCAACAGCACTCAAAGATGCAAAAGAGCTCGTTAGAACATGCAAGAATTGCCAAATGTTTGCTAGGCAATCACATGTGTCGGCTCACAACTTAATATGCATACCGCCGGCTTGGCCGTTCTCATGCTGGGGGTTGGATCAAGTCGGACCACTCAAAAAAGCAAAAGGAGGCTTCGAATACATATTTGTGGCAATCGACAAATTTACAAAGTGGATTGAATACAAACCTTTGGTCAAATACAGTGCAGAAAAGGCAGTGGAATTCATACAAGACATCATGCATAGGTTCAGCATGCCCAACAGAATAATCACAGATCTTGGTTCACTATTTATAGCAAGAGAATTCCAATACTGGGCAAGAGATTGTGGGATAGAAATCGACTTTGCATCAGTAGCACACCCACAGGCCAATGGACAAGTTGAAAGAGCAAATGGACTCATATTACAAGGTTTAAAACCAAGATTATATGAAGATTTGAAAGATTGTGGTGGAAAATGGATCGACGAATTACCAAAAGTAGTATGGGGTCTAAGAACCTAGATCAGCAGAGCAACTGGATACTCACCGTTCTTTCTGGTCAATGGATCAGAGGCAGTACTACCAACCGACTTAATATGGCTATCTCCAAGAATAGAACAATATGAAGAAGGTGAAGCAGAAGAAACAAGGCGGTTAGAAATTGATTCAATAGAAGAAATAAGAGATAGTGCAATCATACAAAATGCAAGATATCAACAAGGGTTACGAAGACATTATGACAAAAGTACTCAACCCCGATCACTAAAGCCAGGGGACTCAGTACTACGACTAATCCAGAAGAAAGATGGACGACACAAACTACTCAGTCCATGGGAAGGACCCTTCATCGTGAAGACAGCAACAGGACCCGGCACATACAAGTTAATGACTCTAGATGAAATACCTGTAAAGAACACTTGGCATATCAGCCAGCTCAAAAAATTCTACAATTAAGTACAGCAGATTGTACTCAAGTCCTAAGAAGAATAAAACAGAGATTATTCAAGAAGAACAGCTTCAAATATGAGCCCTGTCCACCGGACAGAACCAACCCGTAATCAGGTTGGGGAAAAAGGGGCTTCCCTGTTAACAGCCAACCCGGAAACGGTTGCGCTACATGGGCAATCTTGTCACTCAACCATATGGAGATGGTCTGACTGACGGCCAATGGCCAAATAGCTTCTTGGGTAAGGAGACCCAAGCTAGCATTTGTCACTCTACCATAAAGAGATGGTACGACTGACAGCCCTGTCCAACGGACAGAACCAACCCATAATCAGGTTGGGGAAAAAGGGGCAGCCCTGCAAACAGCTCAACCCGGAAATGGTTGTTGCTATACGGGCGCAATCGCTTACCCCAAGAGCTGGTACGATTGCTTACTTACCCTGCAAACAGCCAAACCGGAAATGGTTGTGCTATACGGGTCCGGTCGCCTGCCCCAAGAGTGGTACGATCAAATACTTCGCCCAAGAAGCGGCACAAGCACTCCAACAACTCGGTCGCCTACCTCAAGAGTGGTACGATCGACTACTTCGCCCAAGAAGCGGCACAAGCACTCCAACAACTTGGTCGCCTACCCCAAGAGTGGTACGATTGACTACTTCGTCCAAGAAGCGGCACAAGCACTCCAACAGCTCGGTCGCCTACCCCAAGAATGGTACGATCAACTACTTCGTCCAGAGAGGGACACAAGCACTCCAACAACTCAGTCGCCTACCCCAAGAGTGGTACAATCAACTACTTCACCCAAGAAGCGGCACAAGCACTCCAACAACTTGGTCGCCTACCCCAAGAGTGGTACGATCGACTACTTTGCCCAAGAAGCAGCACAAGCACTCCAACAGCTCGGTCGCCTACCCCAAGAATGGTATGACCAACTACTTCACCTAGAGAGGGACACAAGCACTCCAACAACTCGGTCGCCTACCCCAAGAGTGGCACGATCGACTACATTGCCCAAGGAGGGGCACAAACACTCCAACAACTCGATCATCTACCCCAAGAGCGGTACAATCAACTACTTCGCCCAAAGAGCGGCATAAACACTCCAAACAACTCGGTCGCCGACCCAAAGAGCGGTACGATCGACTACTTCGCCCAAGGAGCAATCTACAGTACAAATCGGTTGATTACCCCAAGAAAAGTATACTCAACTCCATCAACTCTACTACATCACAAGAAGAAACAAGCTATGGCAAAGCAGAAAAAAGCCACAAGGAAAGACAGGGCGAAACTTGTCCATATTATTCAAAGACATCTCAGAAGAAAAGAAAGACAGGACGAAGCCTGCTCACATCTTAAAAATTCAGAGACAAAGTATATTATAAGGACATCAAAAGAAGGTTGACTTTTCACATCTGTTCAAAAAGATGGAAGAGAAGGAGGAAGTACATTCATTTGATCAAGAATTTAGTCTGATAGACCACTAAGCTCTACTTTGGCGTCCTCCTAGTGTCTTCAAAACTTAGCCATTATAGAAGCTTCAGTAATCCGCTCAAAAGGAGCATCAGGGGCAACAACCCGGACATACGAAACCACATTGTTGATGCACCGGTACAAGCCACCCTTCACAAAATCATAAAACCGAGAAAAAGCATCGATAATCCCTGCTCGGTAAAGACCTGAAGGAACAAGAAGAAATTCCCAGAACTCCACCATGAAGTACTCAGAGGCTTATCAATCTCAAGATCGTCGATCCTAAGTCTTTTCAGTACTAGCAAGAACATGAAGCCTGATAAAACAACAATTTATATCGAGTTGTTTGCACGAGAGCCAGACAAAGCACTCAAAAACAATTTCTCAGGACAACGAACTACAAATACCGAGTTGTTTGCACGAGAGCCAGACAAAGCACTCGAAGACAGTCTCTCAAGACGATGTTCTACACATACCGAGTTGTTTACATGGCGCAAACGAAAGCCAGACAAAACACTCCACCTATCAAAGAGTCATTTCACGACAAATGGAAACAACTCGTCTACTCAAAGCTATGGATACGTACCACGAAGCAACTGCTTAGAAGAAATCCTAATCACTCACACAATTCGTCTGACGAATAAGTAAAGCAGAGACATCCACACAGAGAAACAAAAGAAGCCACATCAAAAGAAAAGGAAAAGAGAAATTGGGGAAACAAAGTTTATGATGATCATAGAAGAACACGACTACTACATACATCAAATCACCAAGATAAATCTATGACCGGACAATCTGCCCTTCGATATCCTTTACGCCAACATAAAAGCGAGGGCTAATGACAATGCATCCAGCCATCATTAGTTCCTCGCCGGAGACCCGCTACCCACAGATTCGACATCATCGTCATCTTCGACAGCAAGGGCGCCCCAGTCAACTTCATCTTCGGCGGCGAGTGCCTCCCAATCAACCTCATCTTCACTGTCACTACTAAGGATGATCAAATCTGCCCTTGTCGAAGTAGCATCAGAGAGGGGGACAAGAGTGACCACAGGAGCAACCGAGGGATCCTCCTTCTTCTGCAGAGGGACAACCGGCGCTGATGTCCCAACAAGAGGAGCCTTCCCCACCACCGGAGGGGCTAGCAATGAAGGCGACGACGAAGACCTTCCGCTCGATGACTCCACCATGGCCGTCCTCGAAGAGTGAACAAGCGAAGAACGCAACACCTTACGGACACTCTGCCTATGGATGAACTTCTTCTTCGTCATTGTGGCTATGGCAAAACAATTGTGGAGTGGCCAGTTAAATAGAGACCAAATCGCCATCCTAGGCAGTTCAATAGCCTCCTTGAGATAAGGATGGAGTTAAAACTTTCTTCATAAAAGGTTAAGTGCGGAGTCAATTCCTTCATCAAAACCAATATGGCGATTCGGCTTCTACCATCAACCACACGACGATCCATTTACTGACACAGCTAAAATGACGGAAGGCACAAATCTATACAATGGTACGATCCAATAGGCAGATTTTAGACTTATCCATCCAGCACCACGGCAGAGTTTTCAGTTTACTACAAGAACAACCCGTCAACCATGAAGAAATGAAGGGCCACCTAGCAAGGAACAAAAGAACCCGGTTATTAAAGAAAGAACTCGGGAGCCTAATGAATAACCATGATTATAATAGAAAAATGAATGACAACTCTAAAGACAAGATTCTTTCCATTATAAATGGCTTCAAAAATAGAAGATTACACATCTTACAAGACCCAATGAACTCGGCACTACAACAAGCAAGGTAGCAAAAAGGAGCCCGGACACAACTAGGCTCTAGAACAACTACGTGCTCTAATTTGCTACTTGGTAGAACAAACCGCACTCGGCTACACTGTTTTTCTTCAAAGGACGGACGTAGTGCATCCAAGGCGGAAATCAGCAGCACGGCGGGACAACATAGACCAGGGGAAGTCGGCAGACATCTGTCTACCCAAGCCCGACGTGATGCAGGATCAGGTGTTGATCTGCACCGGATAGTCTCAAGACAGACGGTGAGGATCAACCCAGAACTGCCGGATGAAGGAACGAAGCCCACATCATAAGACTTCCTCCAACTACCACCACGTACTTCCAAGTACAATGCCGCAGCGGGATTAGTCTACCTCTAATCCCTATCACAAGACTTCCTCCAGCTACAACAAAATGTACAAGAACTACAAAATACGCCCGGGGGCTGCTCTACTTCACACACTATCATATTCATAACTACAAAGACTTCAGAACAGGCAACAAAAGGCTCGATGAATCAAAACAACACTCCAGAAGGGCATTTATAGGCAAAAGAAGTGGTGCACATGGACTAGGAGCACCAATAGAAGAAATCTAACAAAGGACACAATGAAAAGACAGAATTCAATAAAAGAGGACTCTAGCATGAAAGAATGGCACTCAAGGACAAGCATATCTAAGAGAATATTCCACAAGCAACAATACAACCCGTGAAGACATGCATTGAATTCTCCAACAACCAGAATGACAACAGCAATAAGTAACCGAACAAACAACTCAGAGATGTATGAAGGATCACATACAAAATTACAATGTCAAAGGATTACAGTCGAAAAAGAACTCGGACAGAGAAAAATTATACATCTCATTGATCGAAGACAAATACAAAGGTTACAGACAGCCAAATAGGACTGGATAAACTCAGACATAAGATAGAGACAATATTGCAATAAGGAACCCAGGGGCAGCAGCAGTGGCAGCCCGAACGCAGAAGAACAGATAGAGCAGCATGTTCATTACCAAGCAAGCATAAGCCCGGGGGCTGCTCAACCTCACACACCAGCATATCTACGAATGAAGAAAGAATTGAAGAAGAAATTTCCTACTCAAGGAAGAACCACAACCAACAAAGAAGGTATTTATAGCAAACCAGAGGTAAACAAGGCTAAAGATCATAAGAAAGAAAGAGGAAAAGAACAAAAGAGCAAAGCAACAAAGGTGAATAGTACCCAAAAGCAAGATTCCTAACAAAAAGTAAAAGAAGACGCTCACTCATGGCTATACAAGACCCATCCGTGACCAGCAAAAGACAAAGATCAAAGGAGTACAAATCAAGACCCTTCTTCCAGCTTCTATTCAACAGAAAAGAACCCGCAGAAGGCTCGGGGCTGCAAGTACCTACCACAGAAAAACATATTTTCAAATTTTTTTTGACCCTCTAGCTTTTTGTACAAAAAAACAGAAGGCTCGGGGGCTACACTCAATGAGTGCAATTTTTGCAAAATTGCACTCGCTGCACTCAAAGGAAAAAGAACCCAAAGGACATCAAGCAAAAGTGCACATCAGCCAAAAGAAGAATCAAAGAAGACCATCTCAAGATTTCACTTCAAAAAGGACCCAGATCAAGACTACAACAACTCGGCCCTTGAAGCTCAATCATGAAATGCTCGGGGGCTTGTCGATGGGGAACCCTATGGGCCCCCCATAGACCATACTATAGGGAGGTAGGCCTTGGTAACAAGGCCTACAGCCCAATCACCAAGAAGAACGTGGAGCAAAGCAACGTGCAAAACCGAAACTCCAACGCAAACTATACAAGGAAAGGCGCCTGAAGCGTAGCTTATGACTCTGACCTTATATCGAATAGGACACAAACAATGCCTCTCAGCGCCTGGACTATAAAGGGCTGGTGAGGGTACCCATTGTAAGGAAGAGAAGGCATACCCGATACTCAAAGCAATACAACGCAAACATGCTAACGCCAAAACTAGACGTAAGGTTATTACTCGACCAAGTCAAGGGCCTAAACCAGTATAAATCGTGAGTCTCTTTGCGTAACCGCCGAATTCCGCTATTCGCCGAAGCCAGAACAACTACCCCGGGTACCCCCGTGGCAGGCTATCGGTGGTAAAACATCGACAACCATCAACTTCTGTGAAACTTCTAGCAATTGTAATCCTGCATGACTTCAGCATGGGCTCTGCATCATAGTTGCTTCTTTGCAGTACCTACCCAATTTGACATGAAAAAAAGTTTAAGAAAACCACACCTACCAATAAGGCAATAACCCAACTTTCTAGAACCAATTGTTATTGTTATATATAATAATAATAATAAATTTTGGAAAGTGATGACCTCTGAAGCGTGCTCAAAGCTTTAGTGTATCTTTATAAAGGCAGAAGTCTACATAACTGGTAAACACCTAGGGTATATAATAGACCAATATTGAGTGAAAGTCCACTCTGGGTTGCACGAAAACTAGAATGAAACCATCTATAGCCCACTACACCACCACCTAGGTCAACAAAGTTGGAAGGATTATTGTGGAAGAATGATTTCCTTACTAATAGGCAACCCCTGCATGCAAAAAGGGACAACAGTTGAAACATCATCAACAACTACAGTGAACTCATTTTTAACTTGAGATAGAGCACCAATTGTGAACATGCTCTTCTCACCATCATATGCAAAATCTTTATTTGCAAGTTCAGCAGCATTAGTTTGCTGTAGTTTTTCGATCACTTTTCTTGCTGACCCTTTGCGATCAACCGGTGTATCATCTTCATACTTTAAATTGATCTACAACCAGTATAAGGACAAGGAGTAGAGATGCACATAATAATGATAGAAGCAATCTCCAGCATCCATGAGAGAAACTTTGAAGTGATTTGTTATTAGTTTTATCTGCTGCCCCTTTCTACCAAAGCCATTCCTATGGACCGGACTGATAAAACATTTTAGGTCATTACATATCTACATGACACACTAAGAAAAGGTTCGACAAAACCCCTTAACTCAGTCATGATATATATACCTTGCTAAGGACTAAAACACTTTAGTCCTATTCCATTCCCATATAACTCAACGTGCTAAGGAAAACGCATTAACTGTGGTTGATATATATTACATTCCCATATAGCAGCAGGTGCACGCCATCCGAGCAAGGAACCATGAATGCAGATGAACATCTGCCTGCTGCTAATAGAGCTGATGCGCCACGCACCCCTAGCAGCTCCTGTCTCCATTCTCAGCAAAAAAGCATCAGAGAAGCTCCTGTCTCTGAAATCGCCAACCTACTGCAAAAAATGAACTCATCGCCAAACAAAACACATAGACAACAATAGCTGATCAGACTTCCTGTTTGTGGTTGCAATAAACTTCACCTCCCCAATCCAACATTAATCCAACCCACTCCTAGCATCCAATCCACAAGAACAGTTCACCAAACCCAAACCCCAACACAGTACATCCACAATAATTATGAAAATAAGTAAAAACAGAGATATCTCCAAACAGAGAGATGACACAGAGCAGCGGAGGCAGGGCAGGGGACGACGCGTTGTGTGCATGTGAAACTAGTAAGAGATCTCCACGGAGAAGTTTGTAGTCTAGAAGCTCCACGAGGTCGAAGCCTGCAGCAGCTGCCAAACCGCTACCTCAGCCTGTGCCGCAGCTACATCCAGACGAAAACCAATGGTCACAACCAGGGTTTGCCACAGCCCATACCGCAACCAAATCCAACCACACTCGACATTCCGCTGCTGCAGCTCGCCCTGCGTGCTCTCACCGTCACGCCGCTGCAGCTCACCCCACGCTCTTGCCGTCCCGCAGCCGCAGCTTGCACAAAGGACCACGGAAGTAAGCGGCTACTAACTTACAATTTCAGGTAGCATAAACAAAATTGAGTTGCCCAGTGCTAGTATCATGATTGTAGAGACACAATCACAGAAATAAGAAATCAGAGCATGTAAAGGCAAACCATTGCGTGTGCAAGTAAGAATTTCTTCTGGACATAGTTCTAGGTCTGTTTGAAAGTCAAGATTAAGCAGTGGGGGAGGAGTGGAGAGAGTTGGAAATACCACGTTCTGGACAGGAATTTCATCGAACACCATGGTGGAGTCTGTCAAGGGCGAGATGAGCAGAGGAGGTAGCCTGCTTTTCTAGTTCAGCCGGCTAGAGCGGTGCTGCCAAGGACAGGATAGATAGTCATGTGCGATGGCCGATGGAGATGCCGCCAGAGACCTCGAGCAGCTCCTCGCCTGCTCCATATCGTGCCGCGCCCAGCGCGTCAACGCACCTCTAGGCTCCAGCCCCTCCTCCTGGGCGAGCGCCGAGGGCACGGGTAATGCGTTGTGTGCGTGTGCGACGAAGAGCCAGATCGTGAGGACTGGGCAGCAGCGGTCACGGTCGAGCGAGCCCAGGGCCCTGCCTATGCCGCACGTCGCTGCCACGCCACCGACCAGCTCGGCCGAGAGGTCGAGGTGGCAGGGCGAGGTGCTCTCGGCCATCGGCACCAGTTTAGACCAGCTCCACGCAACGCCCCTTGGGTGTCGCTGGGCCTTAGGAAACAGAGGAACACAGATCTACAATCGGTGGGCAAGGAGGACGAGAGCGACGACGAACTCAAGGGGAAAGTGGCGAACTCATGTACCTCCATAGCTCGAGCAATGGCAGACGAGAGGGAGGCGACGCGCAGAGACGTGGAGGGCATGGAGCGGCGAGGTCGCTGGTAGAATTGCCGCGATGCCGAGACAATCGTTGGCCGCCGGGACGAACCCCTTTTCCCCTCTCGCCGAGACGATGTGGAAATGAGATAGCAAGAAAACAATAGGCGCGACTTCCGATTTCAAACAGTAACGCTCAGCGTGGGCTCGGCAAATCAGCGTCGCAAGGCAAACAGGCACAACCAGACGTCGATTCTTCATCCAGCGGACAGAAAATTCATGTGCCAACAAAACAAAAAACACACATGTGTTGTATAGCATTCCTGAAAAAAAACGCTTCATTCACAGATGCTTGTGTGTTGCTATGGAGATGATAAAAATACACACAATAAAAGGACATGAAAAATGTATGGGTGCTTTGAGACCACCCAACACTACAATCTATCTAATCTTAGCAACATTGAGACATGTCAAGATATGTAAAATGTAGCTATACACTGAGACTTTAGACTAAACTTTAGTGCGAGAGACCGCGATCGAAGCCACATTTACGTGAAAGATCCAATCTTCCATAAATTTAGATTGTCTACTATGGGTGCTCTAAGCATTACATACACTAAACAAAATTCTCAAACTATATAGAATTAGGTCGATGGATTATCCTGTTAGACATATATGAAATATTCAAATACAAAATCCTGGCACTATATGTAATTTGAACTGGCCCATGAGTTGTGAGAATTGCAGCCACAGTTGCTAGCTACACTTTCGAACTCTGAAACTGCTTAACTTCTCAAAATACAAAATGACAACATGTTATTCCTTGCTGTAGTAGATGGGAATTTTGAGTGAGCTTATGAAGCCCTTGATGCCATCCAACCTGATATGCAACAGTAGAAATTTGCATTAATCAAAAGATAAAGGTTCAAAGCTTGCAGAAACGGTGGAGCGTATCCTAGCACCAAACTCCAAAATATATATCTTGTATTTCAAAGATTGGTGCACACCAGAGCAAGGGCCAAGGGATGAGGGTAGGGGACCTTACACGTCAAAACTTGCATTTGATAGGATCATTGCGTTGCATAAGCTTTTTATGTGCTCCTATAGCAAATACCGCACCACACCTAACACATTAGACTCACCTAGGTCAAGCTACTAGTTCATATCCTTTTTTGTACGACCAAAGGAAAAACAAAGTCCTAAACTACTCTAAGTGTCTTTCAACACTAAACGACACTTAGAACTAGTCTGTCCTTAACCTTGTCGTCCATCCTTTGAAAATCGAAATAATTTCCATTAATAGGGGCATGAAAACCATTGATTGCCCAATCAATCACTATTATCGTTACCTAACTCAATTGCCTCTGCAAAACACACGTTAATCACAATAATATTATGTCATCATTAATCACCGAAATCCACTAGGGGCCTACATGCTTTCAGATTGACCTTGCAAACTAGACTTGTGTAGGAGCCCTTTCTAATCACCGAAGAGGCTGCATCACTTATCTTGTGCATAGAGTGCTAATGCGGTTATGAAAGGGGTGAAATTGTTATCCGACCGTTAGTTTAATTCTGCATTTGTTTCGGCTAGGATTTGCAATTAAGTTTTACAAATAACTATTCACCACCCCAATCTAGTCAGCCACCTCGATCCTACACTTACATGGTTGTCTAGATTATGTATTTGATGTGCATTTGAGATATAGATGAAGTTAGCAAGGAAAATTTGATTCAAAGATATGTTTATTATTAATTTTCCTAATTTAGTTATTGATGAAAAATAGAAATGCATACTTGAAAGCTTCTTGAAGAACTTGAGATTACAGGAGAGAAAATATTTACTATAAACAATTTTAGAGCTAATAACTTCATGCCAATAATAGAAGAGACTAAAAAGTTCTAAAAGACTTTGGAGGCTACGTACAAGTCTAGATCTTGTCATGCATAAGGATAAAATCATGGCAAGTTTGGGAAAAAAAGAATAAAGTAGATATTTAGCCCACCATGAAATATGTTGAAGTGTAGAATATTTTAGAATTATTGTATTTTTCTGGAGTGTTTGGATAGTTGCCACTTAGCACCAATCCAACGGTTATGTGACACTAAATATTGGGGTTGCTTCCACCACACAAAGCGAATTTAAGAGAAGCCATTGGAAGAATGGTATTGGTAACCACCGTGCAGAGTTAGTGTGTTATGCCATAGGATATGGCATGAGATAAGTAGGGAGTGGTAGGGTAGCCAGCCCTTTATGTAGAGAATCATCTCCCATTTTTGTGTTGGTGGGTATAGGGTCCAAAGTAAGTCATATCACAAAGATTTAGTGCCACTTCTAAAGAAGTCAGTGACTAGGGAGCCAATTTGTCAACAAGTTAAGAAGCATAAGTTTGCATTTGAATGACATAGAATGTGTGGTTCACACCATATATTGACTGTCAGCATAAATATTTGTGGGAAAATGATGTATTTCATCAATTCCGCGATGACTTTTAGAATGTGATTATAAATGATATAAATAAACAATCGATGTAGAGCGGCTGCGAGTGGATCATTGCCATGGCCGCCTCCATCGATGTAGAGCGGAGCTGTTACGCTATTAGTGGGGAGAGGATGCAACACGCACGCGCCGCCAAGCCACTCGGGTGGCTTGGATTCAAGCAGTTGGAACGTGGAAAGTTGTTATATCTGCAGGTGCGGCCCAGGCCTAGGCGATGAGATGGGGACTTGCCGATCTACTGCCCCGCCCTGCCGCCGTCACGCCGCCGACCCGCCCTGCTCCTCGCGGCACTTTGCCTGTTAAAATTTAACTATTTCTTAGTCAAATTGCTGATTAGATAGCTTATATACTAACTTTGGGATATCTATATTATAGGCGTACGCTCCTACCGTCCAGTTCACTTTGATGCGTTCCACTGATCCACTTTGTGCTTGTTGATCTGACACAGGTTTGTAAATCTGAACCTGTTACTGTTTATATATACTGAAACTGTTACTGTTCACCTGTTGCTATTTAAAGTGCACCTTTGTTTAGTTCACCTGTTAGTCTGTTACTATTTATACTGAAATTTTATTCCTTATCATGAACAGTCGTACATCATTTATCGTAAAATATTTGTGCCATGGAGAGGGTTTCATCAGCTCTAGAAATGATGGACGATAGTCGTGATGCTATGTCAACCGATCAATCAAGCCGGTCAGCCAAAAGAAGGACTAAGGTCTAGGATTACGTTGACTCGGAAGTGGTAGATGGCAAAGAGAAGGCTATTTGCAAATACCGCAAGATCCACTTATCTTCTGTGCCGGGGAGAGGAAATTCTCACCTGAACAGGCATATTGGCTTTCATTGCCAAGACATCCCACAAGAGGCTAGAGACAGATTCTTAGCAACCTTGAAGTCAAAGTCAACTGATGGAGAGCATCATGTCTTTGACCCTGTTGTCTTCTGACGTTTGATAGCCAAGTATTTTGTTAGAGCAGAGGTTACATTTCGGAAGGCAGATGATCCAAGCTGGGTAGAGCTATTGAACTACTGCCAGCCATCATTTAGAGTAGTCGGTTGTCAGACTGTCCGTTCAGATTGTCTTTTGCTCTATGAAGAGGAGAAGCTACAGTTGGCTGACAAGATTAGAAAGTTGAAATCCCATGTCAGTTTGACTACTGATCTATGGTCCTAACCAAAACTTGGGGTATCTTGGTGTCACAACACATTTTACTGATGAAGACTTTGAGCTCCAAAAGAAAATCATTGCATTCAAGCAGATTTCTTTCCCGCACAACTCATATGCCGTGCAAGACGGCATCACCTCTTGTTTGTTGGAGTGGAACTTGGTTGACCAACTGTTTACTGTGACATTGGACAATGCGAGTGTCAACAACAAAGCAACGAAAGATCTGAGAGAGGCATTAGGTGCTGAAATGTTTTTCAAAGGTGAACAGTTCCATGTGAGATGCACAGCACATGTGCTGAATATCATGGTCCAGTCAGGCTTGCAGGTGATTCCACATGCAGTTGGTAGAATCCGGAACATCATCAAAGTCGTAACTTCTACACCATCTCGCATGCAAACCTTCAATTCAATTGTTCAAGCATTGGGGCTGAAAAGCAAGTTAGGGCTAGTGCTAGATGTTCAGCACCGTTGGAATTCAACTTTTGATATGTTGAACGAAGCCTTGAAGTACAAGGTTTGCCTGTGTTTATTCCTTCGGATGAGCATTCTTCAAGTCAAGGTACAAGTGAGTCTAGTACAAGTTCTTCGGGAAAAAGCCGAATAGAGTTTGCATTTGCTCAGTTTGAATCTCGAAACTCAAGGTCTCGTGCTGAAAGATCAGAATTGGATACATATTTAGAGGACCCTATAGTTTTCGTGAGGTCAGATGAGAACTTCAATGTCCTTGCTTGGTGGAAGAAGAATTCTGATGTGTTCCCAATCTTATCTTTGATGGCTAGAGATTTCCTTGCTATCCCGGTTAGCACGGTGTCATCAGAGTCAGCTTTTAGTGCAGCTGGAAGGATTCTTGGGAAAAACGGAACATCACTTGCTCCAGAAACATTTGAAGTGTTAATATAATGTACCTAGGTTCAGAAAGAGAAATCCCTTAGGCTTCGTTTGGATGTAGATATTGGAGGGCTTGGAATTGAATTGGGTTAAATACCAAATCAGACTAGTTTTGGAAATGGATACAATACCAAAGGTATTGTTTGGATGCAGATGAAATTGCTAGATAGAATTCAACTGAGTGGCAAATACCAATTCATGTTTGGATATCCATATCATCAAATTGGAATTGACAGACAACATCTCATCCCCTTCGCCGCCCGTGGAGCGCAGCCTGCCAGCGGAGGAAGGTAGGGAGCGGCGGCAAGGCCCGCCGGCGATGGAGGCAGGAAGGGGCGGCGCGGCCCGCCGACGATGGAGGTAGGGAGGGGCGGTGCGGCCCGACGGCGATGGAGGCAGGGAGGGGCGGCGCGGCCCGCCGGTGAGGAAGGCAGGGAGGGGCGGCGTGGCCCGCCGACGAGGGAGGCAGGGAGCGCCGGCGACGCCGCCGGCGATGGAGGCAGGGAGGGGCGGCGTGGCCCGCCGGCGATGGAGACAGGGAGGGGCGGCGCGGCCCGCCGGCGAGGGAGGCAGGGAGCGGTGGCGCAGCTTCTCGTGTCGAAGACGAAGGGGGTGAGAGAGAGACGCGGGGGATGGGGGCGACGCGATTCCAGCGAATACGGAGGGGCTCGGCTCGGTATCAAGGGTGAAGGGGTGAGAGCGGGACCAATACCGGTTGGTATTGAGTTTCATTTCCAATTCCAAATTCCATGACATCCAAACAACGGCATTCGGAGTTAGCAATTCCAATTCCGAATTCTGAGTCTCAATACCTACTTCCAAACGCAACCTTAGTATTTTATTTCGTTTATTTCTGAACTGAATCAGAAGCCATGCATGTCCAGGGTAGGTCTATGTTTCAGTTCTGTACTTTTTTGTTTACAAGCTGAACTGCTAAGCCATGTCCAGGGTAGTAACTTAGAGTAACTTCTATGTGCTAGTTCTTCTTGTCATGTACTGGTATTGCTGATATTTTACGTTTATTTATACCGAAATTGTAAGTCTAATCTAATATAGAAAATGGGCTAGCTTTTTCCAAGCTTCTATCGATTACTATTTTACTGCCCCCTAAAATTATCTGTTAGTCTTACTTTGAAACTGAACATTTACAGTCCAAGAATCTCTGCACAAGGATAACTTGTGGCCGGAGCTTATCCCTCAGTTGAAACTAGTGATCCAGAGCGGCAATCTAATTAGTCCCCTTTGAAACTTCTATGTGCAGTGCATGTTCTTGACTCTTGAGCTGGTTCCCTTCCCTGTCTTGTGTACATGGCCACAAGAGTCAAGACTGCACATGGCCAGATAGTATATGCAGGTAATTATGCCCCCTTTGATGCTCAGAAAAAAAATTGCAGAAGAATGTAGTGTTAATGTTTGCATTATTTCAGAGAAATTCCATTTCATAGCTGGGATGCAAATGTAGTGTTCATGTTTGTGTTTCAATCAACCATATCGACTTGGTGCCTTGCTCATACTGAACTCTATCAGTGTGTTTCAGGTCCCAGTGCTGAAGTGTTCATCCATTTGAAGGATCCAAGATGTGAAGAAAATGCCCAAAATAAAGACATTTGCATGAGACTATTCTTAATTTAAGTCAATTTGCATGGGAAAATTGTAATAGATGAAGAACCTGGTGGATGTATCTTATAGTTTATTTTTATTTATGAGCTACTCCTATGATCTGTTTAGTAGCAGCACGTTGCTAATTCTTAGTAGCAGTACTACATGCTAATTGTTTGGGAAAGCCCTTGAGCATGGGCGGATCTACGGGTATTCCCCCGTATTCCCGGGAATACCCAACTTTTTTTTACACCTTTTAATAGATATGTGTATATACTTGTGTGTGTGTATATATATATATATGTATAATGCAATATTCTGTGATATTTTCGAAACATTTGAGCCCAAAACGGCAAAACAAATGGCCTTTAGGCCTGGCTGCGAACATCTCCCCTTCCCAGGCCGGCCCAATCAGCCCATTTAGCGATCCCACCTCTATTCCCCTGAGGCCCAGTCGTCCAGGTCGCACCCATCGGCATCCTCGGTTCACGCGGCGCGGGCAAGCGACGCGCTGCCACTGCAAAACCTAGGCGCGCGGCGGCCGGCCGCCGGCGGCTGGGCGAGGCGGTGCTCCACGCGCGCGCGGCACGCGGCTGTGAGCTACGAGCACAGCTGCACAGGGCCGGCGCTGCCATGCTGGGCGGCCGGCAAGGCGGCAAGGCGGCGACAGCACGGACAGGTTCTATTCTACTCCAGTTGTTGCCTTGATCTTGATTTTTTGTTGCAATTATTGATTCAGAGAATCAGAGAGATAGAGTTTAGTAGTTTACTGGTCTGGACTTTTGCAGTGATATTGCTATTGCCTATTGGTTTGCAAAATGAAGAACAAATCGAAATCGGTTGATTTGAAGACTCTATGGGATAGAGCAGCAAAAACAAGGAAGGTGGAGTTAGGATCTACATCAGTGCCACAACCAGTTACAGAGGGCAGTAATGCTCAGCCTCAAGATCCTATTGTTGAATCTGCTGTGCCTATAACTGATGAGAGTCAAGTTCATAATCAAACCAATCCATCTGTTGAGCATGATACAACAACCAGAGAAGTGACAGTACCTGAGATAGCAAGTACAGACCAGATGTCACCTGAGATAGGAAGCAATGAGCTTGAAATTAACATAGCAGCCACTGAACCTTCTACTTTATCCCCTATCAGAGATGGTGATGACTCAGGCTATGAATCAAGCGGTGATGCTATTTATGACATTGACCTTCTTCCTCATGATCCTGGAAAGAGGCTTCCCATCAATAGGTATAATGTCAATGAAAGAAATTCAGTGGTTAGGGGATACATTGCAAAAGGGCCTTGTCAACCATGGAGTCATGATTTTCCTATAAGGTACATTGGAGGTAAGCCTCGACGCTTCTTGCCTGACTGGTTTGGTGAATTCACATGGCTTGAATATAGTGTCGAAAAAGATGCAGCATTTTGTTTTGTCTGTTATTTGTTCAAGCATAAAACTAATAGTTCTGGTGGAGATGCTTTTGTGAGTGGAGGCTTTAGAAATTGGAATATGAAAAAGAGGATTACTAAACATTGTGGTTCCAAAACTAGCTTCCACAAAATGGCTCTAGAGAGATATATTTCCTTCATTACACCTAAGAAAGCAATTGATGATAAGTTTAGTAGGATAAATGATAAGGATAAGACTGAGTACATGGCCCGTTTGTCCTATTCTATTCAAGCAGCTAAGTACCTTCTACGTCAAGGTTTAGCTTCTCGTGGACATGATGAAAGTGAAAGTTCACTTAACAAGGGAAATTTCTTAGAGTTGATAGATATGCTAGCTGAAAACTTTGAAGAGGTTGCAAAGGTGGTTTTGAAGAATGCCCCAAAGAATTGTCAGTTGACTGCTCCTCAGATTCAAAGAGAGATAGCTAATTGTTGTGCCAAAGAAACAACTAAGCTTCTCATGGAAGACCTTGGTGGTGAATATTTTGCAATTCTTGCTGATGAATCTAGTGATGTTTACCAAAATGAACAACTAGCTCTTTGTTTGAGATATGTTAACAAAAAGGGCAGCGTAGTTGAGAGGTTCCTAGGTGTTGTCCATGTAGAAAACACTACTGCTTTGACACTTAAAACTGCAATTGAGAATTTATTGATGGAGCATTCATTGAGCTTGTCTATGGTACGTGGGCAAGGCTATGATGGAGCTAGTAACATGAAGGGTCATGCTAATGGCCTAAAGAAACTAGTTTTGGATGATTGTCCATCTGCTTACTATGTTCATTGCTTTGCACACCAACTTCAGTTAACTCTTGTGGAAGTGGCCAAGGAAAACTCAGATTGTGTTTGGTTCTTTGATCAAGTTAGATTTTTATTGAACCTTATTGGGAATTCTTGTAAGAAGACACGAATGCTTCGAGTAGCACATGCTCAGAGTATTCTAGAAGCACTAGAATTGGGTGACATTGAAACTGGAAAAGGATTAAATCAAGAAATGGGTATGGCAAGGCCTGGAGACACTCGTTGGGGATCTCATTATAAAACAGTTATGCATGTCATATCTTTGTATCCTTCAATTCGGAAAGTTCTTGTAAAGGTTGGCGATGATCGCTCCCAAAGAACTGAGTGTGCACACGCACAAACAATGTTGACAATATTCAAGTCATATGAGTTTGTTTTCATGGCACACTTGATGCAAACAGTACTAGGGTTCACAGCAGACTTGAATCAGGCCTTACAGAAGAAGGATCAAGATATTGTCAATGCAGTAGAACTCATTTCTTTGACCAAGTTGCAATTGCACGCGTTGCGGCATGATACTGGGTGGGAGGATTTCCTTAAAGAAGTCGACTCATTTTGTGTCAAGAATAAAATCAAAATTCCTGATATGGACACATTCTACAGGCCTGTTGGAAGAGATAGGAGGTTCTTTATCAAGATTAAGAATCTCCATCGTTACCGTGTTGACATGTTCCTAAGTGCCATTGATAGGCAACTGCAAGAACTTGATGAAAGATTTGATGAGGTAAACACATAGTTGCTTATTTGCATGGCTGCATTCAATCCCCTCAACTCATTTGCTGCTTTTGACAAAGAAAAATTGGTTAAGCTTGCTGGATTTTATCCTAATGATTTCACAAGCTTAGAGTTGCTCCACCTACCTGCTCAACTCAATTTGTACATTACTGATATGCGCAATGATGAAAGGTTTGCGAATGTGAGAAGTCTTGCTGAGCTTTCTATGAAGCTTGTTGAGCATAACAAGATTGGAAGACATGCAATTGTTTATAGGCTTCTAAAATTGGTGCTAGTGCTTCCAGTGGCAACTGCAAGTGTTAAAGAGTTTTTTCTATCATGAATTATGTGAAGAACAAATTGAGAAATAAGATTGGGGATCAATACTTGAATGATTGCTTGGCTACATTTATTGAGCGGGAATTCTTTCTACAAGTCAAGGACAAGGACATCATCAACCGCTTCCAAACCATGAAGAATCGTAGGATTAAAGCAACATTATAATATTTTGTAAGTTCTTTTTATTAATTATCAGTTTGTTTTATGCATATTTTAGAGCTGATTAGCTGAATAATTTATTATTCAAATATTCTTGTGACTTTAATTATCGATGGGAATACCCAAGTTTTGAATCCTGGCTCCGCCGCTGCCCTTGAGAAGGCCCTTGCAGTGCCTAGTAGCAGCACGTTGCTAGTGGCAGCACATGTTTGTGAAGGCGTAGGCCCTTGGGCTCAAAATAGCATCGGAGTGGATTAGGATACTGTGAAATTATGGATTGCATTGGATTGAGTCGAATCAAATCAGTGAGGGCTGGAGTGGAATTGGACCAGTCAATAATAAACTAGGATCGGAGTGGGGCCGAATCCTGATCCATTGTCAGTCGTAGAAGGCAGAGGCAAAGAAAGAACTAGAGATATGCAGGTAAACCGTTGTTGGGAACGATTCAAATCTGATGCATCGGTTGCCCAATTCTTAAGTCTCACCAGCATGAATTTGACATAATGACAACGCAATTGAAAAATTGACTCTTTGAATACTAAATTTGAACAAAACTCAGCAAAAAGTCTAGTAATGCAGCCTTAACAGACTAGGAGTAATTTGGTAAACGGAGACACCTACGTTTTCTACTGTTCGCCGATGAATTGCTCGTGAAGATCAAACATAACAAAGAAAAAGGACTAGGAAAACAACAGGAAAAAAGAACAATCTCCTTGGTCACTGCAAGGCGACGGTCTCGAAGATCGCCAGCCCATCGACGACGCTCCCAGCCTTCTCGCGCAGCAGCCGGTGCTCCCGCAACGGCCACTCCTTCTTGGCGTCGGCCAGCCACGCCCGCCTCAACGCCGCCGCGTCTTCGCCGCCGCCGCCGGCCTCGGGGACGTTGGCTGCCGAGGCGCTGCTGCCCCGGCGGCACCCGACGACGGAGCCGAGGTGGTACCGTCGAAGGTGCCATCGAACGGCGCCTCGCAGAAAGCCAGTGTGGTCACGAGCCTCTCCACCGGCCACTTCTTCGCGGCCGCGTCCAGCAACGCCACCACGTTGCCGCTGCCAGTTGCGGAGGCGCTGGCCCCTCTGGCGGCCACCGACGACGGAGCCGAGGTGCCATCGAAGGTGCCGTCGAGTGGCGCCTCGCAGAAGGCCATCGTGGCCACGAGCTTCTCCACCGGCCACTTCTTCGTGGCTGCGTCCAGCAGCGCCACCACATTGCCGCCGCCCGTTGCGGAGGAGCCGTACCCGGCGGCACCCGACGACGGTGCCGAGGTGCCGTCGAGCGGCGCCTCGCAGAAGGCCATCGTGGCAACGAGCTTCTCCATCGGCCACTTCTTCGTGGCTGCGGCCAGCAACGCCACCACGTCGCCGCCGCCGGTTGCAGAGGCGCCGTAGTACCCGGTGGCCCCCGACGGAGCCAAGGTGCCGTCTAGCGGTGCCTCGCAGAAGGCCATCATGGCCACGAGCTTCTCCATGGCCGCCGCCGCTACGGTGAGCTGGTTCGAGTTCGATCGATTGGTTTTGGTAGGGAATCAAACGCAAGCGGCGTTTATATTTATGGGCGCCCGTAGCTTGCCGGCTTGGTTTCCCGCTCGGACATAGGCCTCGAGATTGTGCCGGAGTCTAGTCGGAAACAGTCAGAGAGGCAGGGGAGGGGCGTAAGGGAATATGAGTCGGAGTCCTGCAAACCGTGCGCGGCGGAGACATCGGCCGCTTGGGTCTCTTGGCGAAGGAGCTTCAGTGCTTCACAACTTGTAGTGAGCAGAGCACGCACCAGTCGCGGGCGACATTCTCTGCTATACTGTAGGTATTTATATTGTAGTACTATATATACACGTAGGTCGACCACACAACACTGGTGGGGTTTGTTAGTGCGATTAAACTCCTTGATGCAAATGACCATGGCGTCGATGAATGTCCGTGCGTTATACTCATCAGAAAAAAAAATTAAGCATGGACCATCCCTACGAAAACACGGTCGGGACGTGTGGTTGACGTGGCCCACCTACCAGCTGCACAATCCGCACGACGTCCTGGTAGGGATGATCCTCACCCAATTTTTTTCCTAATCATGTATGCACGTGTAATATTTAGACGATACTATTATGAACTATCTCAACCGAAAACGCTTCATTGCTCAACAACATGGGACGGGTGCTTTTGATCAACTCTGTGTTGGATGTCCAGCTGGTATACATTATGTCGGCAACACAGATCCCCCAAGACTCTTATGCCTGGCACGGCCCCGCCTTAGTGCCGTGTCTGGGCCGTCATTCTGGCCCGTAGTGCCAGCCCGGGCACGGCACGCTATATGGGCCGGCCCGGCAGCGGCACGGCTCGGCCGCAGGTGGCCGTTGGATTCCAGCGTCGCTCCCATCCGACCGTTGGATCCGGCCGTTGGAATCGTGAGCTATAAAACCGCAGCGCTCTCGCCTCGCTCTCAGTCTCTGTTGTCCTAATTCATTTGCTCTCAGAGACTCAGTCTCACTCTCTGTCTCTCTCGCCTCGCTCTCGGCTCTCCCCCGCAGCGCCGTCTCGCCCGCTCCTCTCTCGCCTCGCTCTCCTCTCTCGGCGAGTCGGCGACTCGCTCTCCTCTCTCGCCTCCGACTTCCTCTCTTCTTCTTGCTCTCCGGTGGCCTCTGGAGCCATCGCTGGCCGGCACTGGCACAATCCCTAACCCTAACCCTTGCTCAATCCCTAACCCTAACCCTTGATCTCTCTTCATCCTCACCGGATCCGTCGTCGAGCTCGCCGGATCCATCGGTTTCCTCGTCGGATCCGTCAGTTTCCTCGCCGGATCCGTCGGATCTCTGGCCTCGCTCCCATCGGACCGTTGGATCCGGCCGTTGGAATAGCTGGCTGGTACTAGCACAATCCCTAACCCTAACCCTTGATCTCGCTTCGTCCTCACCGGATCCGTCGTCGACCTCGCCGGATACGCCGGTTTCCTCTCTAGATTCGTCGGTTTCCTCGCCGGATCCGTCCCTCGTCGTCTGTGCTCGCCAGATCCGTGCCTCGTCGACCTCGCCGGTGACTCTAGTGCTCCGGCTTTGAAGGTAAGTCCATAACCCTAACCCTAACCCTCACCCTAACCCTCAATCTGTACTAACCCTTGCTCTGTTTTGTCTGAAGCCATTGAGGGACCGGGGCGCCGATGAGTGGCGATGGCTGGATCCGATGACGAGACGCTTGAGGTCGGTTCCAACCAAGAGAGGCGATTGTGCGGGTTGGCCGGAGATGATGACGAGGATGACCTGCGCGAGGACGCCGCGGAGCTGTTCGGCAGTAACGTTCAAGCTCCCATCGTCCTTGAGCCCTGCGATGATCAAGCAGAGGACGGGGAAGAGAATAACGACAAGCGGTCACGTCCCTCTACCTTGGCAGTGTGGCTTGATTTCAAGAAACTCTTCAAAACAGTGAAAGGTAAGAAGGTCAGGTATGGAGCTAAGTGCATCCATTGCTCTAAGGAATACTCTGGGCTCTCTAGTGGTGGCACTGGTCACCTCACCCGGAATAGGGATAAATGCCCTAGGAGGCGTGAAAAAACTCGCATGTCTCAGTCATAGATCTCTTTTAATCCTGATGGTAGTATGCGCAATTGGGAGTACTGCCCTATTGTTGCTCGTACTCAACTGGTTCGATTGCTTGCTAGGCTTGATGTTCCTATCTCTTTGGGAGAATCGTATGCATTTGATGAATACATTAGAACTGCTCATAATCCTAAATTTGTTTAAGTCTCTAGGCAAACCACCACTAGAGACATGCTTAAATACTTCTCTGATTGGAAGGTTAAGCTTGTTGAGACTGTTAGTTCTACTAGTGTTAATTGTGTGTGTCTAACCTCTGATATTTGGTCTGGTAATGCCAAAGAGGACTACCTTAGTGTTGTTGCTCACTACATAAACTCTGATTGACAACTAGAGAAGAGAGTGCTTGGTCTTAGGCTTATTGATTGTTCCCACAATGAACAAAACATTACTGATCTTGTTGCATCTGTGCTTGCTGATTATGGTTTGACTAGAAAAGTATTTGCTGTTACTTTGGACAATGCATCATCTAATGTATCAGCCATGCAAAAACTTAGACCTGTTCTTTCTAAATATCTTGGTATTGAAGTTGTGGTCAATGCATCATCTAATGATAGTGGTGATTTAGACAATGCAGTTAATTCTATGTTCTTGCATCAGCGTTGTGCATGTCACATTATCAATCTGATTGTTAAGGAGGCCCTAACTGCTCTTAAGCCTTTGATTGAAAAATTTAGAATTGCAATATCTTTCTTAAACTCATCTAACCAGAGATTTGCTGCATATAAAAGTTACTGCATTGCCACTGGTGTTAGGCCTAGAAAGTTTCAACTGGACATGGAAGTTAGGTGGAATTCTACATACCTAATGCTTAAGCATTTGTTTCCACATAAGGTCTCATTCACTACTTTCATCCATGCTCAATATCCTAGGGCTGAAGGTGATCAGTTGCTTTTAACTGATGACCATTGGGCTATGGCAGAAAAAGTGCTTAAATTTCTTGAATTGTTTTATGATGCTACCGTTGCATTGTCTGGTGTGTACTATCCTACATCTCCACTCATGATTTATTATCTTGTTAAGATTGCTATGCACCTAAAGAATTATGCTAATGATAATCAAATCAGACCTATGGTTCAATCTATGATAGACAAATATAATAAATACTGGAGTGACATACCTTTGCTTTATTCTTTTGCATTCATCCTAGACCCCAGAGCTAAAATGAAAGGTTTCATTAGAGTGCTTAGGAGGTTGGGTACCCTTACTAGTACAGATTATAGTGCTTACTAGGTTGGCACTAGAGCTCGACTTACTGATGTCTACAATAAGTATGAGGAGAAATATGGAGGTGTTAGGTTGAGGAGGACTGCCCCTCCTAACCTATCT